>NW_024347730.1:536687-760125 GCF_902729225.1 Pteropus medius
AGGGCGGGAGCCGGGGCGGGGCGCGGAGGGCCCTGTGGGCAGGGTTGGGGCACCGGGAGGAAGGAGGGAGGAGGGAGGAGGGAGCGCCTCTCAGCTGCCGCCTCAGAGCCGTCAGTTTCGATACGACAGTCTGCTGGGCTCCAGAAAGGCGGCGGCTGCGCGCGGCGCGGGGATGGGCGGCCCGGCGACCTAGCACCCGCCGGCAGCAGGGGCGGCGCCGTGCGGGAGCCCGCAGCGGGCAGCTGGCTGCCGCGGCGGCCCCGGAACCCGGGTGCCCGGAACCATGAGCGCCGAGCCCATCTGCAGCGCGCTGCCCGCCGTGCCGTCGCACAAGCTCGCCGACATGCGCTTCCTCAGCCGCGGCGCGTCGGGCACCGTGTCGTCCGCGCGCCATGCCGACTGGCGCGTGCAGGTGGCGGTGAAGCACCTGCACATCCACACCCCGCTGCTCGACAGGTAAGCGCCCCGCCAGTGCTGCCCTGGCCGCCCTCGGCGGTCGCGGCGGGCGATCTCGCCCCCCAGCGCCGCATGTCGCGCATGGACGCCGCCGTGGCTGCCGGGGAGACGGGGTTGCGCCCCCTTTCTCCGAAGTCGGGCTCCTGGGCACAGGTGGCGTTGAGCTCGGAAATGTTGCCCTCGGACCCCCAGCACTCAGTACTGAAACCCGCAGTAGCTCGCTGACCCTGTCGTCGGTTAGGACGCCCAGAAATTTAAGACACTGGTAAAATTCTTTTCACGTGTCTTTTTAATGGGGCCAATAGAAAATGTAACATCGTATATGTGGTTTACGTTTATTGAGCAGCGCCGCTCCAGGGTCTGCGAAGTTTTGTATTGAGGTTTCCGCGGTCGCTTTTGTTTTGTTTCGTAGCTTGTCACGTTGTAGTCAGGAAAGTTTAGAGATGGAATCCAGCTCGGCTGCTCGGGTTCTCACAGCAGAGCCTGTCCCAGAGGAAATATTTCCGCTAACAGTAAACTGAATCAGAACTGTGAAATAACCAAAAATTTCGAATGTCTTGCACATCCTGAGACACCTTCAGTGCATTAGTTTCTGTTTCCTAAAAAACATTTCAACCGTATACGGTGGGCCTGTGACTATTAGTCAGTGAGTGTAGTCACTAGCTGTACATTTTCCTCCCTAGTAGGGCCCGCATTGTTCCCAGTGAGTTGACATCCTGGCTGCAGCCAGAGCCTCTCCTCCCCGCCGTCCCCGCCCACCCCGTGTCAAAGTGAAAATGCCTCACATCAGAGGCCTGATTGGCCAAACGCTGTGTTAGCATGCAGTATCAGATAAATTCCGCAGCTGCAGCCTTGCGGGTGGTAACTGCCCTTTGATCTGCCTGTGGCTTTTCTTTGCTATCTCTGGATATCAGGCTTGGATGGGCCAGATGTAACAGATTCAAGACACCTCTAGAGGTTGTTCCCACCTTTTGTATGCCATAATCCAGGCCTCCTGATACACAGGGTGTGGTCTGTTTACCCTGGGCCTTGAATTCTCCGAGCAAGTGCTAGGCAAGTGTGTCTGTGTCAGCAGTCAACTCTGAAGGCTGGTGGGGTAAGGGAGGGTGGATGCAGTTTAGAATCAGCTATGCAAATATATGGAAATCTAGCATCAGGGGAACTATTAGGTATTCTAAAGCCAACTGATCCTTCCATTTTGGATGCTGCTTCTCAAGATTTTAATTTATCTAAGTTTTGTGCCATGTGGAGGCCAAGGAATGAAAAAGGAGTTCCCTTTCCATATTCATTGACAATTTTCATAATCTAAAACTTCACTAAATTGGGTAGGAAATGAATTGTCAAAAAAGCCATAAAGAAAGACCAGTGGAACACGTGTCTCCCACCTGTTTGATAGGATGTTAACATTAGCAGTGTGTGTTTACATAGTCTGAGCACAGGGCTCAGCTATGCAGTTGACTCACAGGCTATTTCCTCACTTATAAAGTGGGGATAATAAATACATGGACCTCTTGGGCCCTGGTGAGCATAATGTGTGCATTGTTCTTTGGGATCACCTGAAAGAAGAATTTACGTGATGTTTCGCATTATTTTAGGGACCAGTGAGTCTTTCTCTATGACTTGACTACTGCCTGTTGCAGGGGACCTTCCCAGCAATCTCCCACCGCCTTACAAGTAGATGGGTCTGATTGGTTGTTCACACTGTAGACACCAGAACTGGTTTTTGACTGGTAATTTTGGTGATATGTCTACAGGAGCTGTATTTTACATTTTTATTTTTAAAAACATGGAAACCGATTTTTAAACTGTTTTGGCTTTTTCAGCTTTCCCACTCACTCAGTCTTCCCAAAATCTGGCTTCAAGAGCTTTCCTTCTTCTCTGATCACGCACTAGAATGGAAAGAACACAGGCTTTAGAGTCCCACGATTGTAATTCAGATCTGATTCCAACCCTGCCACTTAGTATTGTATCGCCATTAGAAAATTATTCATTGATTGGAGATTCAGTGCCCTCATGTATGAAGTGGGGACAATGAAACCAACTTTGGAGGGTTGGTCTTAGGATTATAGCGCATATAAAGTGGCTGACACATAATAGGATCAAAATAGAAGGAAGAATGCCTCATACCCTTCATGGGAGGAGGAGGGTAGTAAGTGTCACTGAGACTTCCCCAGCATGCCCTGCCTGTCTCTCTCATTCTTTATCAGAGTACCCAGGAGTCTTCAGGTCTACCTTCTGTCTCCCTGTGAGGGTGCTGCGCAGTACCTGTCTTTCTGACCTACATCTCTTGATGCAAATACAGAACTGTTTCACCTTACAGAATATAAGTTTAGTTAAAACAGATCTCACAAGCTTATATAATTGGTTGCCTCAGAGTTGGGGTATTACTATAGCTGCAGATTAGAGTATGCTCTCTTCTAACTCTTCAATGTTGAAAATACGAGCACATATATGTTCAATATATGTTCATTTATTAAAAAATGATTAAGGTTTTTGCTTTATTTTGCTTTTGATTATTTTGGGAGCAGGCCTCGTCCTTGGGTCTGGAATTGTGTTGCTTATTGCAACATCCATTCATCCAGAGCTTGGGTGGTTTAAAAGCCAACCAATCATGACTACTTACCTAACTTCTGGAGACGTTTCTATTTCTGTTATTGTTGCTACCAACACTCATTCATCCAGGGTAAAAACTGATGACATCTTCAAGTCCCTTCTCTTTTTTTTTGTACTTTTTAGTCTCTCAGTGACCACGGCCTGAACATCCTAGTCAGCTAGTGTTTTTCCTTCCATTTCACTGTGGCCTTCACGGCTTCAGGCTTTCATTGCTTCACATGTTCACTAGTATAACCTTCTACACCCTGCTGCCCGGCTAATCATCAAAGTGTGTTCTGCTCATGTTATTCCTCTGCTTAAGGATCTGCAGTCACAACTCAGAGAGCTGGCCTGGCTTTAAGGCTCTGAGACGTGGCCCCAGCCTGCCCTATTCACCCTGACTCCTTTACATTCTCCGTTATGTATCCTGATTCGTATTAGGCCATTTGCCGTGTTCTAAACACAGCTCTCACTTTAATTTCCCACGTAGAGCTGGCGCATGTCTGTCAGACATCTACTGTGTGCCAGGCCCTGGTCCAGGTCCAGGTCCTGGGCTTACACAGGTGAGAAAGAAAGGCAAGGTCCCTTCCTCTTGGACGCTACATCCATCTCACATGCCCTTTCTCCACAGACTGAGCGTCTGTCCACCCCTAAAGTGTGGTTGAGGCCCCATCTCTCCAAAGATTGGTGCACCCCGAGCCCAGAGTTCACTCTTTTCTCTGAGCTCCCACAATTCTCCATTTATTCAGTTACTTTTTTTTTGGTGCCATTAACCACATTCTGCCTTATATATTAAGTATTCTTTTCTTATTTGCTTTCCTTATTTTGTAACTTTATTGAGGAATAATTGACAAATATACTTGTGTACAGTCACGTGCCACTTAACGACAGGGAGACGTTCAGAGAAATGCGTCATTATTAGGCAAACATCACAGAGGCTCTCACACAAACCTAGATGGTCTAGCCTGCTGCACACCTGGGCTACAAGCCTGTGCAGCATGTTACTGTACAAAACAACACAGGATTAAAGCAAACACAAGAGAAATAATGCAATCGAGAGACAGTAAGCACGAGATGCAGGAGGCTGCCGCCTGCGTGACACAGCACGCTTTTACAGCAGACCTTTTTTTTTATAAGTGGAAAGAGTACACTCTAAAATAATGATGAAAAGTATAGGATAGTAAATAAATAAGCCAGTAACGTAGTCATTTATTATCATGACCTAGTATTGTGTCCATAACCGCACTGCTGTCCTTTTACATGACCGGCCGCACAGTAGGTTGTTTACTCCAGCACCACCGCAAACACAGGTACTGCATTGTGCAGTGACATTCTGACGGCTACAGTGTCACTAAGCCACAGGAATTTTCACTCCATCGTAATCCTTTAGGACCATGGTCATATATGTCCTTGACCAAAACGTTATGCGTGCAGGACTGTATATTTAAAGTGTACCGCGTGATGATTTGATATACATTTCAATTGCAGAATGATTACCAAAATCAAGTTAACACATCCAAAGAAGACATACAAATGGCCAATAGGTATTTGAAAAGGTGTTCGACATCACTTACCATCAGGAAAATGCCAGTCGAAACCACAACGAGTATTTCTTCTTCTTAAAAGACTTCTGGGCAGCTTGAGGGGATGGACTTTTTTTATATGTAGATTCTCCATAATGCTCACAGTTTATTCTTAATAAAAGTTCGATAGCTATTTGTTTTATGTATGAATAAGCAAATGACCCTGGGATCCAGTTACCCCAGGCATCTGTTGTAAGCATGTACCTGTTCTGTGTTCTTTTCCTGAGTTCCACTATATAAGAACTATCACCTAGTCATTTAAATCAACAACATTTAAATGTTTTAATATTCAAGATATTGTGGGAAATTTTACATGGTATACAACCATAAAATACAATATTCGAATCGAATCTGATCATTTTAGTACAACATGAACTTATTAGCTCACTCACAGTCATTCTAATCAGACTTTATAAACTGACTTTTCCTTTCCTGGAAAAGCGCATAGTAATAGCCTGGGCGTGGCACTTTTTTTCTGTCAGTGGCTTCTAGAAGTTATTTTGGTCTCTCAACAAACCTGTGGATCTATAGGGTAGGCATTATTCCTACCTCAAATATGATGAAGTTACATAATTTACATGAGGTCAAAGCTAATTAATGAAAAAAATCCAGGCTTACTTAATATCATGGGCATGCTAATTATGTATTTTTTCATTACTTTGAAATAATTATGCTTTTTTTTCTTTAGTGAAAGAAATGATGTCTTAAGAGAAGCTGAAATTTTACACAAAGCTAGATTTAGTTACATTCTTCCAATTTTGGGAATTTGCAACGAGCCTGAATTTTTGGGAATAGTTACTGAATACATGCCAAATGGATCATTAAATGAACTCCTACATAGGGTAAGTGTACGTTTTCAGTGGCTGTAATTCAAGCTTTATAGTGCTTTGGTTTTACAGAAGATCAAACTATTTGGGGATATACAGATGAATCAAAATAAGAATAAAAAACAATTGCAGTGGTAAAGTTTCACCACATAGGGCTTCTTTGTGTTGTTAAAAATAATGTGAGTCAGGCCCTATATTCTAAGGGTCCTATATGATTTTGCTTATGTTACTATTGGTGAGTTTTACACTCGATTCCAATATCCACATGTACACATACACAGGTAGGCACAGGAAAGAGAAAAGATAAACTCTGCACACTATACCGTCCACTCCTAGTTCAGCCAGATTTTAAAGACAATTCAGGGTTCAAATTAAATGTAATAATGCTAGTTCATAAAGTTCTGAATTAACAGGCCAAATAAATCTGTCTCTGGGTACCAAATACATTAGCTTTTCCATACTAGAGAACAGCATGAGCCACTTACTTTTTTTCTCAAGGTGCCAATTACTCTGGCTCTCATTGTGAATCCAACTAGTAAACAAATTTGGGGATCCTCATTTCAAAATATATGTATTCATCTGTTGTCATTTGCTTGAACTGATGTCATTACTATTATCTCCAACGTGCAGTTTCTCTGAAGAAATCTTTTTAAAATACTCAGTCCATATCGTGAGATTTGTTTAGTTGAACCGGATAGTATACACAGTAAAATCCAATTACTGGGTGCTCCTAATTCTGATACATCAGTGTTCTGTAAGTGACAAAGGAGAGCGGGTGCCACTTCTGCCACTTCCGCTCTCTGTTTCAGGACACGTCACGCTCTGCGGTGTGACCATCTGAAACAAGGGTGGAGTGAGATTCGTGTAACCACTACAGCAGTGGTTGCAAATATTAATTAGGTGCATTTTTTTCTTTTTGAGAAATGAATATAAGGAGAATTTTTAATGTTTTTCTTCCATACCCCAGCACCCCAACAGATACTCTGGCACCCAGATCTGGAGCCCCCTAGAGATTCTAGAGCCTCCTTCAGGGGGATTGCTAACTCCCAGAGGGAACCCTAAAATACAGAGTGAGCACTTGACCGTGACCAGAAGCCTTCACATAACACTGTGTGCAGAGGCCTCTTTATTCCTTTAAACTACCTAATTTTCAGAAAAGTTACCTTTTTACGGATTAAAAGACTCAGTTACTCAAGTAGAGGAGGAGGCTCTGTGTAAACCAGAGTAAGTAACGTTCAACACAGTGTTTGTGTTTCTTTTCGTTTCCTGTACTGCATTATTAGGGTGAAATTTATCTTGAAGTACCACCTCCCCCAATCTCACAAAAGGTTCTTTGAAATAAATCAAAATACAATGTAAACACAAAGTATTTTGGCCCATTTCCCTGCCAAGTTGCTCACTGGGACTATAAGTTGATCATTTGCAGAAAAAATTCTGAAGAATAGTTTGTAGCTTTCAGTAGAAGCATACTTTTTCATGTCATTTAGAAAAATGTACCCAGTGGCATGGTGCCCGATGAGTCACTGTCGGTTCTTCCCAAAATATGTAATTTTTCTGAGTATGTTCATTCTCCCAAGAGGCTGTATTATTTTTATGTTCAGAAAACATTTATTTTAAGAAAGTTCAGAAGGATATCACTTGTAAGTACAAAGAAATATAAAACAATATGTCTTCAATGTGTCTGTATTATATATGCTTTGGAAATGAAGATGATCTTTGTCTCTTTCATAAAAACAAAACTTAAGGCTAACTTTTCAAGTTGGAATGCAAATAAATTAATTATATGATTAAAAGTATGAGATAGTAATGCTTAGTTAACATATGGTTATAATTTTTAATTGATGCAATGATTATAATAAGGTATGATTTTATATTCATAGGAAAATTAAAACATTAATTTTGATTCAATGGATGGTATGTACTGGAAACATTGTGTGTGTGTGTGTGCACGTGCGTGTGCACACATGAACAAGCTAGTTGATAAGAGCCATAGAACGGGGAGGTGGGCGTGGGTATAGGTATATGTGTCTGGGTATTATACAGATAAAAAAATAATTGAAACTGTGTCAGCTGAAGGAAGAAGACCCAATATCATGTAATTACATTACCAATATAAAAAGGAAATAGGAGTACTATAAAGTTTTTATTTTCTCTAAACAGTGAGGAAAATGAGATACAAAAATGTTAATGTCAAATTGATACTATGTAATAAAAATGAGCATATGTTTTGACCTTAGTTTATACTGCATTTCCTCATAAACGATTTCATTTTCAGAGTGGGAATGTATCGAATTCTGGGCACTGATTTGGGTTTTGTTTCTTTCCATGTACATGAAGAAAACTGAATACCCTGAGGTTGCTTGGCCACTGAGATTCCGCATCCTGCATGAAATTGCACTGGGCGTAAACTACCTGCACAATATGAACCCTCCTCTGCTTCATCATGACTTGAAGACTCAGAATATCTTATTGGATAACGAATTTCATGTTAAGGTAATTACTTTTAAAAAAGTTTATCTACATCTTTGTGATTAATAGGTTTAGAAAGACTTTCGAGTTATTTTTTCCACCTAGCCAGTTTAGTCTCTCTCCCTTTGCCATAACCTGTAATTCTCATCTTCAGTGTCCTACCTTCCTACTGCAATGGCTTCGTTATTCTTAGACCACAGTCATAGAATTGCAGTACAAATTACAAAATCATTTTGTTCTTAAACGAAATTGTAGAATATACGTTTTTTATTTTGAAATTACTATAGAGTCATGGGAAGTTAAAACAAAGATAATACAGAGGTCCCACGTGTCCTTCACCCAGTTTCCGCCAGCAGTTACATCGCTCCTACTGATACTTCAGTTTCAAGACTGAGAACCTGACATTGGTACAATGCACGTATGTGGTTCTGTGGCACTGTGACACACGTGCAAATCTGCAGAAGCAATCGGCGAGATACAGCACTACGTCACCACAAAGGCAGCACTCGTGCGGCCCCTTCAGAGTCACGCCCACCTCCGGCCCCTCCCCACTCCATCCCTGAGCCCTGGAGACCACCGGTCTGTTTTCCATCTTTATAATTTCATCGTTTTGAGAATGCTATATAAATAGAATCGCACCGTGTGTTGTATTTTGAGACTCACTCTGTTCACTTAGCATGATGCCTCTGAGACACGTCTCTCACTGCTGAACAGTACCCCATGGTGCGGATGCACCACACTCATTTAACCACCTACTCGGGGAAAAGTTATTTCAGTCTTTGGCAGTTAAAACAAAGCCCCCACGAACAATCCTGTGCAACTTTTTAATGAACAGCAGTTTTCGTTTCTCTGGAATAGATGCCCAGGAATACAACAGCTGGGTCATATAGTAAGGGTATGTTTGGTTTTTCAGAAACGATTTTCCAGAGTGCCCGTACCGTTTTCTATTCCACCAGCTGTGTGACTTTTCCACATCCTCACCAGCACTTGGTGTTACCGCAGTTTTTATTTTAGCTCTTCTAGTAAGTGCAGGGTAGTATCTCACTACAGCCTTGATTTGTATCTTCGTAATAGCTGATGATGTTGAGTACTCCTCATGTGCTAATCTGCCATCTGTACATTCTTTTTAGTGATACAGTTATGGCTCAGATATGAGATGAGACCACACTCCAAATTTTTTAGCATTTTTCACTCTGGCACAAAAATCAACTTTACTTACCATGCTAATGCTTCTTACCCTGGCAGATGTGTGCCCGGAGTACTGCTTTGCTTTCAGAGGGTAGGAGGCGTGGACTCTGCAGTCCGGATGAGAGGCGTGGAACACGGGGTCCCTGGAGCCTCGGTCCCGCCGAAGCGGCGCAGGGCCTGACACGCGGCGCCGTGCTTGCTGATGTTGCCTGAACGAGAGCAACCGTCAGAGATTTATCCTTGTGATCAAAACGCCAACCATTCTGACATGGCTCGTTTCGCTTTCTCAGTACAACCTTATGATACAGACACTGTCGTCAGCCCCAGGCTACACGAGGGTGATCTGAGGCACAGAGGAATGGAGACGCTCGCTCAAGGTCACACAGCTAACGAAGGCGCAGCTGAGAACGTCCACCTAACGCAATCTAGGTTCCAGAACCCGAGTCCTCAGCCACATCGTGCCTTTTAAAATCAGCCCGGCCCCGCTCTCCCTGTGCTGGCGCCGTGTTTTCTCTTGGTCTTCCCTGATACTTTTTCTTACACTTACCTTTAACTATCATAACGTAGGAAAGATTCTTCCAGTCCATTCCCTCCCTTTTTGGAGTGGGGCCATATTGTTTTTAAATCCCAGATTCATCTACACACTAAACAAATGATTTCTTTACTGGTTTCTGTTAAAACCAGTAAAAATATAAGAATGAAACAACTGAGGTACAGATAGATGGTGTCCTGGGTGGAGGCCCTTCCGCTGTGTTGACTCTGAAATTGTTCAGTGAGAAGGTATAAGTAGTTTAAATCAAACGTCTTCAGAGTTTTCCCAAGCTCTTTTGTCCACTAAATATTGTTGGTTCTCATATTTTGTCTTCCATTAAAAAAAAATTAAGGTACCTTTTAAACATTTAGAGTTATAAAATATTATATAACATCTGCACAAGATTTATAAGTGACGCAAAACTATAAAGGATGTATCAAAAGTACAGAATGTTTATCAGTGATAATTCTTTAGGCTGTCATTGTCACGAACATGAATAGATAGGCCCCTTGTAGCAGTAGGTGTAAGTCATGTAATAATGAGCCATACTATCTTGGGATTCTGCTTATCTCAAAATTGAAGGATACTATTTTTAGGGCATTATAAATAAGAACATACAAACCTGAGTTGTGAGGATGTCAGAGAAGATCTTTGAGATATGAGTTGTTTAGCAGTTCCACGAGGTTTGTTTAAATTTGAAAACCGCACACTGCGAAGCTACTCGTCATGACTTTTCAGTGTTCAGTGTACATGCTCATTCAGATTATAATACAAAAAATACTCCTCTTTAATTATTCCAAACGTAGTCTCCCTTTTAAATTTTGCATATTGTGCTAAACCGCAAGTCAGTATGCGTTTCTCTAGAGTCGTTGGGCTCAGTGCTGTGGGATCCAATTTGTTAAGAAATTGGTGGAATATGTAGGAAAAAAATGTTAATATAGGTAATGATCTCTAGTCTCTTGTCTGAATATAATGAATATAAACAAAGACAGTCAATTCTTGGATTTTTTTAAAAGAGAAATTTTTAAAATTCAATTACTCAGTCTTTTCCCTTACAGATTGCAGATTTTGGTTTATCAAAATGGCGCCTGATGTCCCTGTCACAATCACGAAGCAGTAAATCTGCACCGGAAGGAGGCACAATTATCTACATGCCACCTGAAAACTATGAACCTGGACAAAAATCAAGGGCCAGCGTCAAGCATGATATATATAGGTACAGTATGTTACTTCTGATCAGAACTAACTTGTCTAAAAAGCAAGATTAATCAGAATTTCGAAGCTACATTTTGGTGCTTCTCTCATAGTGTGATGAGAATAAGAGGCCACAGTGATTAATGTTTTTCACACCAGAGGTGTCTTGCTTTAAGCCACTTTCACACCCTCGAAAAAATCTGTAAAGCTTACTTTATGTTTTCTATAATACTCCGAGTTTTATCACACGTGACTTTGATGGGGGTGGGGAGACAGTATGGTCAACACTTAACTCTACCAAAGACGACAGTATTTAGACCAGAAGCACGTCTGTGGCATAGGGCTACGTGAGTCAGTCTTTGATATTGCCCTCTGCTTTGTGTGAACAGTAAAGTCATACGGCTAGAGGGCACAGCTTATCTAGGTGTTCAAGAATGATTATTAAATCATCCACAAGTTATTTTTGCATATAACTTCAAGTTTTGATAACAGTAATTCCCTAATTTTTCAATTTAGGATTAATTCCCTTTCAAAACAAAACTGTATATGAATATTATCTTAGTTACATATGCCGATTCTTTATATAGCAATTCACTACCTTATCACTTTCAAAAATGGCATCTCCACAGCCAGCTTTTAATTTTAGTGTTATTTTAGTTTATTATGCATAGCTAGTTTATAATATACTCTATGTATATTTTTGTCTTAAAACAGCTATGCGGTTATCATGTGGGAAGTCTTATCCAGAAAACAGCCTTTCGAGGGTAAGTGGACTCTGACTTCCTTATCCTGACAACATCTTGTTGGTAGGCCACACTCAGAACTAGCTAAAGCTCATCTTATTTTCAATTTGCTTACCATTCATTTTGTGGAAAACACACTGTAAAAACACAGCAGTTTATCATTTGTGAATCCACTACATACTGAAAAACATAGTAGATTTAAGAATCAGAAAAATTAGGTTCTAATTCTTGTGCCGACAGTAATTAGGCCCATGATCACCCTCAGAGGCACACGTGCCTGGCAGACACGCCCTCCCCTTACAGAGGGGGCAATGAATCAGTCCTAAGATTTTAAGAGTCCTTCATTTTCTCTTGGTTTCAGAATGTATTTAGTATATTGGATCACAAAATATTTCTAATGAATGAAATGTATTTGTTTTGACAGAAGTCACCAATCCTTTGCAGATTATGTACAGTGTGTCACAGGGTCATCGACCCGACACTAGTGAAGAAAGTCTGCCGTTTGATATACCTCACCGCACAGTGATGCTCGATCTCATCAAAGCTGGATGGGCCCAGAACCCGGATGAAAGGCCATCCTTCTTAAGTGAGTGCACAGCCTCGCTCCGGGCCTTCTGAGTGGGTGTGCTGCGAATCGAATACTCCTTGAAAAAAGTTAGACGACAAGCTCAAGGTGGTTTTCATTCTCTTCACTCTTGTTATTCATAATGTTTATAAAAGGGTGACTGTTTCTAGAGCAGAATTGAGAATTCCTAACAGAAAAGAGAAGTCCGATAGGAGTCATAATTCCGTTTACATATGCAGCAAGTATGTACCCAACACCCACCTCTTGCTGCATCCTGAGGTGGGACAGAGTGGTGACCAAGAGCATGTGGGTTGCTAAGTCCTGGGAGCGCACGTCCTAACCGAGAAGGCAGAGAACAAACACAAACGAGTGACAGACTGTGGAAGTCCCTGTGAGGAAGTAAGCGAGGAACCAGAGGCCTGTGAGGAAGGGAGGGCGCGCCGGGGGACTGGAGTGGTGGGCCAGGCCGCGGGGCTCTCCTGCAGAGCTTGGGTGCCTGTCCCCAGCCCCGTGTGGAGCCAGGGGTGTGTCCTGCAGGGGCAGCGGTGTGAGTGCAGGAGTCACTCCTGCTGCTGGTGGGGTAGAAGAGGCCAGCCAGGAGATGCTTGGGGCCGTTTTCTAATTAAGGTGGTGATCTTAGAGATGGAAAATTGGAGTTAAGATGATTTCAGAGGTAGACTGGACCATCGCCTAAATGCAAACATAGGAGGAACCCTTCATGACTTTGGGTGAGGCAGAGTTCTAGGATATGACATCAAAAACAAGATCCATAAAAAACTGGTAACTGGACTTCACAAAAATGGAAAAGTTTCGCATTGCAAAAGATCTATTAAGAAAAATAATAAGACAAGCTACAGACTGGGAACCTTCATTCCAGCTAAACAGTGAAATATATTTTCCATTCAAAACTTATGTCCAGAGCTCATCAGCCTTGTATTTTAAAAGTCAAAAGCTGCTAAAACATTGGGCTCACATTTTATCTTATTCCCCAGAGCCATGTGGGAAGGTATATCTCTCCTTTGTGCCTAGTGCCACTTCCAAATGGTCATTTTTCTCCATTTCCCCCAAATTCTAGCTCCATGCTGCGGCTTTTCCTAAGAGATGCTGAGCTTAGGAAGGGAAGACGGGCAACATGTCTTGAACCTAATTCTCCCGTCTTAAAGCTGCTACACCCACGCTCCATCCTCCCTTCGAGCTGATCCGGTTGTCACACTACGTGGAGAAAACACCACAAGAGGGTTCCCTCACACTTCCCCTGCCAGGTCTGCAGACTGTACTCGTGTCCGCTGGGAAATCACGTCTGCACACACTTCCCCTGCCAGGTCTGCAGACTGTACTCATGTCCGCTGGGAAATCACGTCTGCACACACACGTCGCGTGAACCGTGTCGCCGTGTTCTGGGACCGCCCTCTTCCCCTCTCCCGTCCCTTACGTTCCCTCTCAGCTCTTGCACTGTCTCCTACATGGAGGGAAAATCGTGGCCCCTCACCATCCCTCCCTGCCCCCATCAGCTGAGCACCTCGGGGACTGTCTGCCGCCACCCGCCCCCGCACCCCCCGACTCACTCTAACAGCCTCTGCCGGTCACCTGCTCGCCATCTCCCCTGGAACCGCTGCATGCGGGGCTCCAGCGACACCGACGCTGGGCCAGCCTGCTCACTGGGCTCCCGGTGGGTCAAAGATGACTGGCCACTCTCTCCTGGAAACTCCCTGGGGCGGCCCCGAAGCCCCAGGAGACCCACCCTCTCTCTCTCCTCTGCTCAGCTCCTTACCGTGCGAATCCCTCGGAGCTCCGATCTGGGCCCTTAACTCCTCGCTCTCCCCGCTGCCTTCCGAGTGAGCCAGGCCAGACCGTGGCTTTACATGCCACCCCGTGTTAGGGACACCCAGCTTTATATCGGAGCCCTGGCCGCTCCCTGAGCAACGAGTTCATTTATTGTTGTAGTAACAGTAGTCATTATGATTGTTTCTACTTGTCGGCTACCATGAATAATGCTGCTGTTCATTTGCTGGGTCGTAGGTTACATTTACCTTTCATTTTTAAGAAACTGCCAAGCTGTTTCCTATCACGTTGCATTTCCACCAGCCAGTGTGAGATTTCCAGCGTCTCTGCATCGCTGTCAACTCTTGCTATCATCTGTCTTGTTAATTATAGCTATTCCAGTGGGTATGGCATGATATCTCATCGTAGTTTTAATTTGCACTTCCTCATGACTAATGATATTAAACATATTTTCACGTGCTTTTTATCTATTTGTATATCTTCTTTGGTGAAATTTAGTCTTTTGCCCATTTTCAAATCGGGTTATTTGTCTTATCAAGTTGCCAGAATTCTTCATATAGTCTAGATAGACCTAAGTCCTTTAGCAGAGACATGATATACAAAAATGTTCTCTAAGTCTGTCTTTTCATTTTTCTTAATAGTGTCTTTAGAAATGCAAAAGTTTTTAATTTTTTGAAGTTCAATGATCAGTGATTTTATGGATCCCGGTTTCGATGTCATATCTAATTCGTGGTCTAACCCGTTGAACTGTCTTAGCAATTTTGTCAAAAAGCAACTGACCATAACTGTAAGGGTTTATTTTTAGACTGTCAATTCCATTTCTGTCCTGTCGATCTATATGCCTATTTGTTCCCATCCCCCCACCACCACCTTTGGCCACCATCAGCTTGTCCTCTGTATCTGTGGGTCTTTCTGTTTTGTTTGTTCGTTTAGTTTTTTTTTAGATTCCACATGTGAGATCATATGGTATTTGTCTTTCTCTGTTTTTCTTATTTCACTTAGCATAATACCTTCTATGTCTACCCATGTTGTCGCGAATGGCAGGATTTTATTCTTTTTTTTACAGCTGAGTAATATTCCATTGCGTACCTGGACCACCTCTTCTTTATCCATTTGTCCATCAGTGGGCACTTAGGCTGCTTCCACATCTTGCCTATTGTAAATAATGCTACAGCGATCATAGTGGTGCAGATATCTTTCTGAGTAAGTGTTTTAGTTTTCTTCAGATAAGTACCCAGAAGTGGAATTGCTGGGTCACATGGTAGTTTTATTTTTGATCTTTTGAAGAACTTCCATACTGTTTTCCACAGTGGCTGCACCGATGTGCATGAGGGCTCCCTTTTCCACATCCTCCCCAGCACCCGTTTGTTGATTAATCGATAGCAGGCACTCTGGCAGGTGCCAGATGAGAACTCATTGTGGTTTTAACTTGCAATTCCCAATGATTTGTGACATTGAGCATCTTTTCGTATGTCTACTGGCCATCCGTATGTCCTCTTTGGAGAAATGTCTGCTCACGTCTTCTGACCATTTTTCAATTGGATCGTTTGGGTATTTTTGGTGTTAAGTTGTATGAGCTCATTTTATATTATGGATGTGAATCCCTTATCAGATGTATGGTTTGTGAATATCTCCTCCCATGCAGTAGGTTGTGTTTTTGTTTGTTGCTTTGGTATTTGCTGTTTTGGCTTCCTTCACTGTGCAAAGCCTTTTCGGTTTGCTTTAGTCCCGTTTGTTTGCTTCTGTGGCTCTTGCCTGAGCAGACGGAGTGGAAAATACTGCTGAGACCTATGCCAGAGAGTTGACCGCCTGTGTTTTCTTTTTGGAGTTTATGGCTTCAGGTCTTACATTTAAGTCTTTAATCCATTTTGAATTTATTTTTGTTTATGGTATATATATGATACCTTTATGCCTGTAATAAGTTGAATGTCAGTTTGCGGGAAAATTTACTTAGGGCCGTATCAGTTAAATATTAGCATTTATATTATTCCGTCTAATGACTGGAAGCAATCTGAACTCAATTTATTTTTTTATTTAGAATGTTTAATAGAACTTGAACCAGTTCTGAGGACATTTGAAGAGATAACTTTTTTTGAAGCTGTTATGCAACTAAAGAAAACAAAGGTAAATTGCTAAACGAAATGCTGGAAATCAGACTTTAAACAACTGTATGTCAGTCATGGAGATGTTCAGTCCAGTTTATAGTCTTTATCTACATACTTTTCACAGGTATGCTACAGTATTGGAGCAGGAGAGTTTACTAGAGACTCCGGAAACCATCTTTCCTTGTCATGAGAGAGCTTTTCCTTTTCACTCAAATGGCCACCTCCGGATTTCAAAGACACTGCTAGAACTCCCACATATCAAATTTAAGTGTAAATGCATAACGGATGCCAGTGTGTGCAATGAATGCCCTAAATCAGCTAGGGGTTCGTTTTAGTCTGCATGGATTTCCCTAAAGTTTTAATACATACAGAATAATAGATGTCTGGGCACCTGCACTTTATCTAGTGTTCTTAAATCTTTATTGAGATTTAAGTTAAGCAGTAGAATTTTTATTAATAACCAAAATCAAAATGTATATTTTTAAAATTGCTTGTTTTTCGTTGTCCCATTCACTTCATGTCGCAAAGAACAAAGCAGCAGTTGATACAGGTCACCTAGAGCAGTTGTCTCGTTTACTCATGCTGGCTCCTGGAGGTCAGAACTGACGGACCCCATTACCACAGAGCTCTCTCGTCATTAAAAGTTGTTTGCAAAGCAACTACAGCCCCTGAGGGGCAGAGTCAGCAGTTTCGTGCGTGCTGCGTTTCATTCGACTGCATGTGAAAGATCATAAAGATCGTTAGTTATTAGCCAGACTCTTGGGTTGTAAACAAGCATAACCTGCAGTTAGGGACTCTTGCGACATACCTTTGGTTTAGAAGGGACGTACGTGCTTAAAGGAAACAGCGACACTTCACCAAACTAAAAATTGACATGGCAGTACTAGGAACTAGAGAGGAAATGTGCTAATTCTTACGATAACTTTTCACTGACTTCCCCACTTCAGAGTAGACAGTCTTGACCAGAATGTTCTGATTTCTCCACTTCTTAGTAGATATTTACTTCTGAGAACATTTCCTTTTGCTCTGTCTTTTCAGTCTCTCTCCTCTGCTCACAGCTTTCTCTTCTCATGCGCAGAGCTCGATAAAAGGGTCTGTTTCCTTAGTTATGAAGCAGAAGAGAACATTCCAGTTCCTTTTTTCTCCAAATAACTTAAACACTGGGATCTATATTTAAAACTGTTCATTTTTAGAACAAATTTTGGCTTTTTAAATAAAATAATTCAAAGTACATATTTTTAATATATACACTAGAATGTCATTTAATAATCATTTAATAATAGTATTGGAATAACATTTAATAATAGTATTACTTTCTTCAGTGTTTTTAAGTTGCCATATTGTTTTCTCTTAGAGTTGTTATATATTTTTTTAAATCCCTTTATCAATTCTGTGAAACCGGCAGGGCGAGAATCTCATGTCCATTTTATAGATGAGGTGACTGATGCTAGGGAGGTTGGTCCCATAACACCCTGCACGGCCAGCTGACGGCAGGGCCGAGAGTGGAATATAAATTTAATAAGATGTTTCATAAATTTCTGGTAACGAAGGTCACCATTTAGGGTGAGTTGTTTTGTTCGAGTATTTTACTCACATAATTTCCTAATCGCCTCCAATCAATGTATTCACTGCAGTTACGGAGTGCTTCGAGTACTGTCCACTTACATGACAAGAAAACGGAGTTATCTCTGAGCGCCTCTCTAAATCATGGTCCACAAGAGGTAAAAAAGAATTACGCTGATAAACTCACAGTATGAGGAGGGTGTGGGAGGGCATTTCGTCTAAGTCCCTCTACAGACGGGAAACTGAAGCCGCGGGGCTCTGGGAAGCTGGGTAGCCCACGGCAGCCTCCAGCCAGAAACCCAGATCTCCTGACTCTTGGGTCACTGTCGTGTGAGCCAAGACAGCTCCGGCTTCCTTGTCGGCACTGGCTTCTGTCCTGGTCATTGTTCTGTGTGAAGAATGGTGTCCGGGCAGCGTGGGGAATCACTGGTGCGGCCCTGCCACCCGGCACACGCCCTCCTGGCCAAACGCAGAAGAGCTGTCGCAGCCGCCTGTCCCGTCCTGAGAGGTCACAGTGACTGGCAACAGGGAAATACCGTTTGTGTGACTGTCCTCAAAGAAAGGCCTCGTTCAGACTTATTTCATTTATAGTAGTCATGTCTTTTAAGAATATACAGACTCAGAAAATGCCTTCAGAATGGACCCTGAAGCACGGCACATGGCCCAAGTCACCTTCACATACACCGTCTTGCTGGGTCCCCGGGCCCACACGTGCACAGTCTTAGGTAGGGACTAAGCTATCACAGAAAAGAGCCTGAGGGCCAGAGGGTTAAATGCCTCCTCGAAGGCAGATCAGTAACTGCGTGAGGAGCTAGCAGAGGGCCCGGCCTCCGTCGCCTCTGCATGGGCCCGTCCACATGGGTGGGCCCGTCCACATGGGTGGGCCTGAGGCCCTGAGAACAGGAATCCCATCTAAATCACAGGTGACCAGAGCTGCACACTTCAAGTGTCCCATCAACTGGACCAGAGCCTCTGAGATCATACAGCAAATATGAAAAAATGTCCAGTGGGCTGTTTAATGATTTCTAATATATAATTAACTGCTGCAGTACCATGGCCCCCTAATTCGAGTTGATAAAAAAAATCAAGTTCATTTGTTTATTTGATACAGAAATACAGATATAGTTTTGTAAAGTATAATATCTGTAGTAGTTTTGATTTTGTATATAAGAAGCCAAAAGCAAGAAATATTTAGAAATTAAAGCTGTATAACTTCAAAAGTGATTTTTCATTGACCTTGATCATTCGCCCTCTGCTTACTTTAGGAATCGTGTGGATCACTTCAGCCCCCTAAAAGCGGTGGTTCCCCCGGAACCTCCAGGTCCCTGTCAGCTCCTCAGGACAATGAGCCTTCATCCAGTACGTGAATTTTTCAGTCACTATTACTCGCAAGGTTTCCATTTTCTATCAAGATGAGATTCTTGGCAAGCAACCATGGTTTGTATAGAACGTGTCTTTCATTTGCATTCATAGCTCGTTTTTACAAAGGGCCAGCGTCTAAGGGTATGGAAACAGTGGTGGGCCGTTTAACCAACGTGTTCACTATCACGGGCATTACATTAGGCCCTAGAGAAAGAAACGGAAACACCTCTTGTGAGGAGGAGGAGAAAGGTGTCCGGGTAACCACGGTGTGAGAGGGAGAGGTGGACACCGCGCTGCGGGAGACGGGGACGGGGGTGACATTTACGACAAAGTGCTTTCACAGCCACCGCCGCGTGAGGGAGATAGTCCTCATTTTCTCAGCTTTAAGATCGAGACTCCTGGATCACATAGTTAGCAGCTGACAAATCCAAGACTCGAAGCCGGGTCTTTCAATAAGTATTTTCATGTCACTCCACTACGCCGTGTTGTTATCACAAAGGACTCTTTCTGACTGGAGGCTGGACCTGTAGTTACATAGGATGGGCATTCCAGGCAAGGAGCAGCACAGAGAACGCAGAACAGTGAGCAGTCGGGTTGGTGAAGAGCTGACAGGAAGGCGACAGGGTGCGGCCACGCCGTCGCCAAGTCCAGCCCGGGGCTGAGCTGGCTGGGCTGCCACCTGGGTACGGAGCAGCCACTGCAGATGACGGAGCGAGGTGCGACGTGCTCAGATTCGTGGCCCTAGGGGGCTTCATCCTGGGGTGTGCAGGGTGTTCTGGGCAGCGGGGCACGAGGCGGGAGACCAGTTAGGAGCCGGTGGTGTCTTCCCGCGGCTCAGCTGAGAGGGAGGCGGCCCGTGGGTGTCGGGGGTGGGAGGGGCGGGAGCCGCTGTGAGGACGCTGGCGGGAGGGAGAGAGGAAGAAAGCGAGTTACGCCTGGGGACGGGCGACGCGGGTGCTGCCGACAGGCACAGGAGTCGAACTGGGTTTTGGAGTTAAGATGAATAATTAAGTTCTTAATGTTTTTCTTTTAAATCTGAGGTGCTTAGCAGCGCATATGAGGACGATGTCCAGTGGGCTGTTTAAAATGTGAGACTGAGGGGTTCCATGAAGTCAGAAAATCTAATTACATGGATTTGGGAAGAGAAGTGACAGCTGAGGCCCTGAGGTTGAACAGGAGAACATAAAAGCACACGTCAGACACAGATTTAGAGGACACATTTAAACTGCAGGAGGAGGAAGAAGACAGGAAGAAGTAGGGGATGTGTAAAGAAGTAAGAGCCCATACTTGTCATTTACATAGAACAGAAGCATGGTAAAAAGACATTCAGCGTAAGCCCTTTCATTCAAAAAGACACTGACCTGTGGAATTCGGTTCATGAACCAGCTTCGACAGCAGTGAAAAGTTAAAGGTGTTGAATGCTCCTCTGTATGAGCCAGATGTGGACATTTTAGCTAACAGGAATAGCTAAGGAATATTCTACCTCTAATGAAGATGTTGTTTTACAGGAAAAAGTCAAGACTTTATGCAGCATCACCATCCGGCAAATCACAGTTGGGACAGCAACATGTCTGCGGCTCGGAGGACGGCACTCTGCGACCACAGGACCGCCCCGTGCTCCTTGGCAGCTGTAAATCCACTCTCGGCCGAGGGACATGCAGGTAACCTGTCTGCTGTGAGACTTCCTATCAGTGGTGCCAGCCAGGCCCCTCTCCACTCAGTGCTCAGTCTGCCACACAGCCAGCGTTGTTTGGCCTCGTTTCCTCCATACGATAAATATATACCTTCTTAAGTCGGAAAGCACTTGAAACCCCAGAAGACAGGAGGGTTGACGTGGAGCGACAGGCCCAGACAGTATTCCTAGGGAGGGCTTCTAGGAGGAGGTGGGACCCAATATGTTACTAAAGGTAAAGTTATTTGTGTTTATTTAACGAATATGCAGGTATCTTTTATAATAAGGAAAAAAAAAACCCAAAAAATAAAAGTAGTTTTGCCCCATGATGCATAGCGTATAAATAGGCAGTGCTTTTTCTGGGAGGGGAAGGGAAGAGATAACCCAAATCTGAATGTTTCCTGAAAACTAACAGCATCCCCACAAAATACTAGTTTTCCCTATGAGCGCGATCATAGTAAAATTAGGTTTTATGCCTCTTTTTTCATCTGATTTTACTCCTAGCCACACGTCTGTCTTTCCCTTTGACTTGTCATGCCTGCTCTTGCGCAGAGGGTTCACAGCCTGGCGTGGCCCAGCAGTGGGTCCAGATGAAAAGAGAGGACATTGTGAGCCAGATGACCGAGGCCTGCCTCAACCAGTCGCTGGACGCCCTGCTGTCCAGGGACTTGATCATGAAGGAGGACTATGAACTCATTAGCACCAAGCCCACGAGGACCGCAAAAGTCAGACAGTTACTGGACACCACTGACATCCAAGGAGAAGAATTTGCCAGAGTCATAGTACAAAAGCTGAAAGACAACAAGCAGATGGGCCTTCAGCCGTACCCGGAAACCCTGACGGTTTCTCACTCGCTCTCTTTAAATTTATTTCAAAATAAAAGCTTATAGGTGACTCTTTTTCAAGAAAAAAGGTTCATTTATTAAAAAGTATTTTATATTTCTCTCGCCCTGATCATATTGTTTTTATAAAAATCCATGTATTAGAAGCTTTAATGGAGTTTCTTTTTCAGGTAAATATCAGTCTCCCTCCGTGACATTCCAGTATTTTTTTAAATAGAGTAAAAAAGTTGGCATTTTGCTACACAGTTCAATTTTTTGTCTGTTTGGTTAATAGAAACTTTTTCAAATGTAATAATTATATGCATCTTGTACACAGCAGTGTCTTCAGGTATCATGCGTTTCTCCTGGGAACCGTTTTCACGTTCACTTCCTTTGTGGATTACTTATGACTTGTCTGAGATGCGGGTTGGCGTCGGAACTGTGCCCTTTATCCCTGAGCCGGAGGTGACGCAGCATTCCCACGCTACGGCGCGGGCTCCCACCCCCTCCAAAGGGCTGTTCATTAAGCTGTTACCCAGATTACGTTCTATTTATTTATTTTTTAGCTCTCTGTCTTTTTATTTTTTTTCCCTAGCATTTTTTTTTATGGTGACATTGGTTAATGAAATGCAGCAAGTTTCAGGTGTACGATTCAACAGTAATGCATATGTATGTTGCACTGTGTGCTCACCAGCCATAGTCAGAGTTCTTTCTGTTACCACATGTTTAACCCGCTTTACCCCATGTACCTCCCCTCTTCCGCCTCCCCCGCTGCCCTCCGTTAACCACTAGTCTATTCCCCATGTCCATGAGCCTCTGTTTACATTTTTAAATGTTATTTTTTTTGACTCTGGATCTAAAATCTCAGCTTTGCAGCCAGTCTGTATGCTTATGGGACATGCCTTCCAGCCGCTCTCTCCCATAATTTAATTAAGGGAGGCACATTCGTCAACCATCATTACGGCTCTGTAGACTTTTTGTGCACAGACGACAACGTAGTGATAAGATGATATCGAGGGTCAAGGTGGCTCTGCAGGAAGCCCTCATCCCCAGTAGCACTGTTACAGCCCCAGCGGCCCGCCTCGTCCCTGCCCATATTTAGCGCCACAGCGATGTCTAGGGGCGGGTGAGACGGGGGAGCCGCCTTCCGCTGCCTCTGCAGTGACTGGCTGGGGTGGTGGAGGGGAGCCGGGGACAAGGAGAGGAAGGCGTGTCCTGGGGAAAGCACAGCCAGCAGTAGGCGGGCTGCCTTAGGTCGGTGTGCACACGGTGCTAAGTGGCATCTGGGTCCTAGGGCACGGAAGTTCTTTTCAGTGTTCTCCAGCCTTCTGGGGAGTGTCACGAAAAGAATAGGCTTCGGGCTAAGAACTTCAGAAATAATATTTAGCGAGAGTTTTATAATTTTAAAAAATTTGTTTGAAAGTGATCTATATATGACAAGTAGTACTAGTTTTCTACTCATATAGTTTCATTTGATAACATTCGACTAAAAGGCTAATTCGAAGGACTACATTATAAAATAGGCAGTCTGTAGATGTAACAAGAATCTTAGAAGTAGTAGAGAATGAAGTTTAAGATTCAGTCACTCCAATCATGAGCTAATCTCCAATCATCTGCTTTTTAACTGAGCAGGACTAGGCAAGGCAGTGCATTTTACAACGGTGCCACCAGCAGCAACCCCGCAGCCTGTCGTGCAGATGCCCAGCTCCCGCCTAAGACCGTCTGAATCAGCCCCTGAATCTGCCGTAACTAACCCTCCGGGCCATTATTCCTGCTCAAGTTCTAGAGCCTATTTTGAGAAGCGCCATAGAATTGTGCCTAAAACAATTTCTCTTTCGGTTCACAAATCTGTTTTCTTGATGTCCGGGTGCCACATCTGTCTTCAGAACGTACAGTCTCAGAACTCAGGTTTGATTTGAAAATATTCCTTTTTTTTTAATCCAACTTGAATTCCCAAAATTTTGGTTGGGTTTTGTACTTTAGAATGACCACTTCACTTAAAGATGATAATCAGGTCAGTGGCCTAGAATCTACAACTCAGCTCTTTAAGGACGAACTTCAGAGGGGCAAACACTTGAATGATGACAGCAGAAGCAGAGAAGCGACCGGCTGCTGATGGTCCCACGCGGAGTACGGAGACCGTCCAGAGGGAGCCGCCGTGGGGCTGGTTTTCATCTCCCTCCCTCGTCATTAACCCGCGGCTCTCCCTCACCCCCTCAGTCAAATACTCAATTTCCTAACTTATGAAGAACAATTACGACCCACGGGGAGAACGGGAGAATCGAGAAATGCTCACACGTAGCTGTCCACACAGGCCTCTCTTCGGCTTCGGAAATGCATTTCTCCAGGGAAATCGCACCTGTTTCCCACGGAGCCTAGTTCCCAAGCCACCTCCCACTGGATTACCCCTAAGGACAGAACAATAACAGCCTGCATTTCCTTTAACGGCAAAACTCCTTTGCTTCTCCTGACTGTCCCTTCTAGTCCTTTTTTCTGGAAAATTACTTATTACCAACTTTGTCCTTAATCATTTAAAATCAATGTCATAGAATTAATGACTCTAGGTTGAAAGGGACAATTATGCATCGGATATGCCTCAAATTCCTTTACAACAAAGATGTTAAGTAGACATATATCTCGAGATCAAAAACTTCCACCAAAGCCAGGGGAACTTACTGCCTGCTCAGCAATGCCCTTCATCCGCAGACAGTTCCAGCAGATAATCCTTCTGCACTGATTTGAAAATCAATTTCCCTAGAGCAGAGGTCCCCAATCCCCGGGCCATGGACCAGTACCTGTCTGTAGCCTGTCAGGGCCCGGGCCACACAGCAGGAGGCGAACGACGGGCCAGCCAGTGAAGCTTCATCAGTACCTGCAGCCGCTCCCCAGGCCAGCATCACCGCCTCAGCTGCGCCTCAGCTCCTCAGGCATTAGATGCTCATAGGAGCCCTGGTCCCTGGTGCCACAAAGGTTGCAGACCGCTGTCCTATAGTATGTATCTACTGGCCCCGGCTCCAGTCCTTGGGATGGTATACAGAGTAAGCCGCACACCAGGGAGACCTGCGAGATCCTGGCGTGCCGGTCTCCGGGGCCCCTTGGCCGCTGGAACAGTCCAGGTGGGAGGCTGTGTGGCCTGGATGGGGCCTTGCAGTGGGGCGGACATAAGGGGTAGAGTCAAGATATATTTTGGAGACAGAACAAGACTTGTCCACATATGAGCTATGGAAATATGGGGGTGGGGTGGAAAAAGGGCTCAAGACAAGCCTCAGGGAACAACCAGAAACTGGGAACAACCAGGTTTGAGATGAAAAAAACCAAGAGTTCAGTCTGGGGTACGTTATGTTTGAGATCGCGACAAGAAGCCCAAAATACCAAGCACGAGTCTGAGATCAGAGATATATGAGCCAGATAAGTAAATGTGAAAGTCACCCACACAGACAAGACTAAATAAATAAAATCGTACTGAAGCAGATGGTGACCACCCAGGGGACAGGATGTGGAAGCACCTGAAGCCCTATTCTCCTCCTCCAATACCTACTTCTGATGTAACTTTAAGTTACTTAAAATTTTTTAAGTTAGTCATGATTCTGGAACTATATCAAATAATTTAAAAAGTGGAATGATGATGTCATTTATAACAATTTCGTCTTCGTAGGAAAAAAATCTACATAAGAAGAGGGTGTTGATTTCCAGTGGAAAACAAAGAGATGAATTTTGAAAAGTGCGATTATTTTTTTCCTAGTTCTCTTTTGAATGCTTTGCATGGTCGTGGGTGGCGGGCGATGGATGAACGCAGCCTTACTAATCTAGCACTGCTGCCAAAGGAAGGTCAAGTAATGCTGCGCCTAGACCACGCGAGAGTCAAATGCCCTTGAACCGTAACAGCCAGCTCAGCAGCCATTAAAGGAGCTTGGCTTCTCCAAGTCAAGCAGGAGGAAACAAGGAGGTCAGTGCCCCGTCTCCCAGCTCAAGGAACGCTCAGATTCCTAAGGAAACATTTTGACACTTACTCTTCACACAGTAAGATCCTTCTCTAACCGAAACAGCTTCCTGCATGGGAAAACCCTCTCTCCTTCCCGTCTTTCTATTTCCAGCCCCAAACCACAACCCAGTTTCCACATGCCCTGGTTCTCTGAGACAGCACTGAGCAGCTGACCCTGGGCTCGGGCAGGACCTGTGCTCTCCTCTGGTCAAGCCTGAGCAGGATCGGAGAACTTTCCTGTTGACAGGACTAACCGGCTCCGCTAATGACATTTTCAAACGAGCAGGGGCAGGGGACAGGTCCGGATTGTCCCCGGGAGAAGCACGTTAGACTTTCTGTCAGTTACCGATCACGGCAACAGAACTCTGTGTGAACACAAAGAAACGTACAAGGGGCTATGCCTCTGCTTTCTGGAATTTCCAATAGCTCTTCTTGAAAACAAGTGGCAAGTAATGTGTTGCTGCGAAGCCTTTATCTGTGTTTCAAACACATGGCTTCTTACTGATGGACGAAGTACCTGGGGAGTGCCCCGCGTGACCGGAAAGGACGCAGAGTGGGGGGAACACGGCTTGTCCTCTCACACTGCTCCAATCAGAAGTTAGATCCGCCCCACGGACGCTGTGCTCCAGTACGAGGGGGGCCTCACACACCGTGACCTCACACACTGTGGCACCACGGGGGACCCGCGCTTCGCATGGGGGGCACACCTTCATTCTTCTTTTTTATTCACATTTATCTTTTTTTTTTTTTTTTTTTTTTTTTTTTGGTGTGAACAGTTAAGCTCTACTCTCTTGGCAACTTCAGTTAGTCCAGGGCTGCCAGCCAGTCACCGTGTTCTGCCCGGGACCCTCAGGCCGTACTCGCCTTAAAGCTGAAAGTCCACGCCCTTCACGCTCCCAGCTCTCCGAATTCCCAGCCCCTAGCAACCACTTTTCCGCTGTTTCTATGAGTTGGGCCTTTTTTTAAAGATGTCGCATGAGTGACGCCATGCAGTATTTGTCTCTCTGTGTCCATCCTGTATCACTTAGCACAGTGTCCTCGATCTTCATCTGTGCTGCTGCGAATGATAAGATGTGCTTTTTGACGGCTGAAGAACCCCATTTGGAATCCATGTACCACTTATTCTTTATCTAGTCATCCTTTGACGGGCACTTACGTTCTTTCTCTATCTTGGCTACTGTGAATAAAATTTCTCTCTAATTGAAATAGAATAAGAACTAAGCCATTTTGTGAACCATTTCTATATTATTTTTACACTGTTTTGAAAATCGTTTCGCTGCTGTGATTTGTTTCCCATTAACTGTCAGTTCAATGAGTTTTTGGTGATTCATGTGGCATGTCTGATCTGGGTGAAGGCATTTCAGAGCCTCATAAATAAAGACTTTTCAGGGACTCAGAGAAAACCTTTTGTGTGTTTGCTTCCAGGCAAACTCAGGTTCTGACATCCTTATCCTTCGATTCACTGGCAGCCACTCAAAAATGTTTCCTTAAATATCCTTGAACTTCAGAAATGAAATACGTAGCATGTTAAAATGGAAGCAACGCAGACTGTGGTGACCAGGGCGCCCCTTAAAGGAAGAGCTCCTTTCGGGAGACACGGGTGTCCACAGTCTCTGCCAAAAGCCAACCTATCTTTTGAGGTTGCAGAAGTTTTTCACCGGAAAAACGCTGCAGACCCCCCCCGCCGGTGGGCGGCCGAGGGAGAAGGAACAGTAGGGCGTGCTCACAGCCTGGCACAGTCCCAAGGACAGTCACAGCAGCATCGTCTACCACGTCGGGGTCTGCACGTCTTGCTGACGTGCCCTTTTTCTGACAAGGAAGGCAGCAGTGACACTTACTGTCCAATGACGCTGAGCACACGTCAGGAGAGATGCCGTGGAAAAAGTGTCACCGGGATCCGCATCCCCATTGGAGAGGGAGCCAGTGCGCAGACACGAACATCTATTTTGAGAAACCGGCCTGTGGAGTTCGTCCGAGACCAGAGGGGAGTTCCAGCCGCATGCACACCGCGGCATCTGCGGCCTGAGGGGCTCGGCGCTGGGCCGGTGTGTGGCCGGGCTGGTGCGGGCCGCCCCTACGGCAGACCCCGGGGGCAGCTGGTCGCGTCCACAGCACCCTAACACGGCCTGACCACGCCTTTTCCTCTCTCACCTCTTATGTCACTTTTGGAAACGCTCCAGATCAGACATCGCACGTGGATTCCCACGCGGCCACTGTCAGATACCCTAACGTCCCGTCAGTCGGGGGAGAAGGAAGGAAGGAGTCGTGAGGCCTGCCGTGACGGTGCCGTCCGGCCGGGAGAGCCTGAGGCAGCTGAGGGGAGCCAGCTCTAGAGAAATGTCTGCGAACAAGTATCATTATTTTCTTTCAGATATTAATTAGCTAACTTAGAGTTCGTTGATATTTTTCTACAAAAACCACAGGGAGCATCACCACAGGGCAAACTGGGCTAGAATCTGCAGCTGTCGATTTGTTAAGTGGCACTGAGTCCACCCCACTTCATTCCAAACCTCTGCACCCGAGATTCCTGCTAAAAGTAAGCGGCACCTTCCAGCAAGTTCTCTCTCCTGACCCTGGCTGCCCACCCAGCCCAGTGGGAGCGAGGCCCCTGGCCCTGTTCAGGGCCGACCCGTACCGCAGGGGCCAGGCCTTGCTTTGCTGGACGGGACTCGTCCATTGTCCCACCGTGGGCTGGGGTGCTCTTAGGGCCCCGTGGGGACGCACCAGTCTGTGCTCGCAGCAGCCGAGCTTCGTTCCCTCGGTCTCGCTGTTCCTGTGACCCTATCTCAGGGACAGGTCTGGTCGCGTGAGTGTCCACCAGCCACGCGTGAATGTGGCCCACTTAACCCGGACCCCGAGGAGTCCCTCTCCAGGTTGTGGGGACGCAGGGTGTGACAGCTGCACACGGCTGCTGGTGAGGACCTCCGCAGCGCCACACACAAGTACGGACAAGCGCTGCAGTCCCTTCCTGTCCTCGGCTTCGGCCCTGCTCTGGCCACCTCCGCTGCCCGCCGCAGGCTGGACAATGGCGGGGCAACAGAAGCGGCTCAGCAAGGTGCAAAGGGGGGCGAGGAGGTCGGGGTGCGGGCACGCCTGGAGGACTCGGGGGGCCTGTTTCCACTTTGCGGGGTAAGGGTGGGCTGGTCCCAGCTCACTGGAGTCTCCTCGCTTTTACTAAAATGGTAATGAATTAGTTTTGCTAATCTTATCTCCTTTACTGTGACAAACCCTGTGGCATTGGTTGCTGGTGGTGGTATTGTCACCTTTCTCTTTGGGTTGAGTGAACCAGCTCATTCCAAGGGACCCGACGAGTTTATCCAAGGTCCCAGGAAGCAGCAGAGCCCAGGGCGCACTCGGCCCGACCCCAGCGCCCTGGCCCGGCCGCCTCCCTGCCTCCTCTCGCCCGTGGTGACGGGACGTCTGCGCCTGTCAGAAGGATGCGGCTTGGCTCATTTTTCACTTTCCCCTGGTTGTGCAATTTGGCGGCTGAGCTCACCCTCAGTGGGCAGCACGTGGTCCTGTGTGCACCCCCCACCCCCGCCCTCGACTCGCCCCCAGCAACTAAGCACAGCAGCAAGGACCAGGGGCTTTCCCGTGCCGCCTTCCGTCCGGCGTGGTCTTTGATTTTCCGGAGTAATCATTCTGTGTGCCGTCTGAATTCCTCTTTCTCGCCATGCACATTTACATTAGAAATGCTGGCTGCTGGCTTTGCACAGCATGACAGCTACAGCCTCTCCTTCTTCACCCCTATTTCCCGGGCTCAGCCTCTGTGGGTCAAGCAGGACCCGAGGGACACTCACGCCCTCCTTGCTCCTGTCATCGAGGGGAGTAAATCCGACACGGATCTCGCAGAAATGGGTTGGCGCCAAGCCCTCTCTGCCCCACCCACTCCGCACATTCACGGACTGGAAGACACCCCGTGTCTGCACCCAGCTTCAGCGTAGAGAGTGCAGGGGCCCACGTCTTGCTGAGTTCCAAAGAGAACGGCATGTCACAGCTTCTTCATCTACAAAGGACCTAAGACCCTGCTCTAGATCCTGACCAGGGACAAGGACCAGCACACGGCCCTCCAACCTCTGCCCTCCGGTCCTTGATGGCAGCCTGGAAGCGAGGCCACTCCTGCTCCCATCAGGGTGGTGAGGGTCCCGGGTCTGCGGCTGAACTTCCACATGGGCCGGCCAGCACAGCTGGCGGTGGCTGGGCACTGGTACAGCGGCACTGTCCCTTCTGCTCACACCTGCTTCCCTTGGGACTCTGAACTGGGGAGCGGGAGTGCGCCCAGAGGGCCCTGCATCTGGCTCTCTTCCAACCATGAAAGGGACAGTGCAGACATGCGTTTGGCCGAACCCCTGATTTCCCATTACTACTGCCCATGTGTTCAAAAACAAACGTAAAAACCAAAGGCTGGTGTCTGCTGCACGCCGTGACCCCCACGTCTGTCTCTGGCCCCTCCGGCACTCCCACGTCTCAGGATGGACTGTGGACCACAGCCCGAGAGCTCGCCTCCATGCCGCACGTCTGAGTACCACGCCCGGGCGCTGCCCACCGAGCAAACTGCAGACGATGCCCTCGGCGACCGCCAAAGACATCACCGGCTTTGCCAGTGTAAAGCTCTCGCCCGGCCAGCTTTCCACGTCTGAAGGCTGATTACTATGCACCGCTTCCACGGATCATTGCAACGATGAAAATACCCTTTCTGACTGAAAAACGGTTGTTCCTTGGAAAGAATATAAATGGAGGATTTTAATGTCTTTTCTACCGATGTCTTTGGAAAACATCAGAGATCCTGGCTTTAAGAATCTGCAACTCATAATTAATTATTGCCACCAATTATTTGCCCTGTGCCAGACATGGTGGTATGGTTCAGAGTTTCAGAGATGACTCGACTCTGTCCTCGAAGAACTCACGTCCAGTAATAAAAGCAGGTCTAATCTGGAGGCAGCCGGAAGACAGCTGTTAGTGCAGAATAAGAATTCTCTGGGGTGAGGCCGTAGCAGCGTGAAGGGTGAGGAGGTGGCTTGGGAAGTCCAGGAAGGTCCAGAGACCCCTCTCTCTCAAGTCAGCGATGCAATACCTGAGTTCAAGGCAGTTTCGGTGGAAAAGGTCACGTGCACAGCCTCTAACGCAGTCCCTGAAGGTTAAGTGATGAAACACTGTACAGAGGGACGGACGTCAGCTAACGACTGTCACGGGAGGCACAGCCACTGTGGTGACAGGGTGACGCAGGCCGGAGGGCTGCACTCAGCTCTCCCCACTCGGAGGGCGTGAGGAGCAGTGATGCTCGAGCTGGGCTGTGACGAGCAGGAATTGGCCTGTCGTCAGGGAAGAGGAAACGGGCCACGCGGGGATCAGACAAGAGAGACTGGACAACCAGCCAGTCCTTGGCACTGAGCTGTCCGGTGCGTAGCGCGTGCTAGATGCTGGCGTCACCACGCGACGCGGGGAGAGGACTCTGGCCGGACGCGGCGGCCGGACGGTCTCAAACAGGAAGGCTCGGCGTTCCACGCGGCGCGGCGCTGGCCTCTGCCTCCCCGCGGCATCCGCGCGCGCCCCGCACCCCGCGCCGCTCGGTCCCCAGCCCGCAGGCCTCCCCACGCGCCCGGGGCTCCACCTCATCAGCTTCCTGACGCCGAAGCCGTGTCCCCCGACCCGCTGCCCGCTGCCCGAGGCCGTCTCTGCCCGTCGCCCTGTTTTACTGTCTCAGGGTATTTAAACCTGAAATGCGATCTGCTGTGTCGTGCGCGCTCCTCCGACGGCGCGGCGGGCTCTGTGGAGATCGCGACCTGGCTCTGTCTCGGACGCTGCTCCGTCCCCAGCGGCTGTTGGAGAGCGAACCAGACCGCTGCGCGCGTGCGCCAGCTCAGGCGTGTCCACGGTCGGGGCAGTGAGAGCCACGGGAAGGGTTCCCAGAGGGGACACTTAACGGCCGAGCGACGAAGACGCAGTAACCCCCGAGGAACTACGTCACCGGGGCTCCCAGGAACGGGCGGCGACTGGACGGCGGCGTCCACTGCGGCCGAGCTTCTCCGGGGGACCCCGGCGTGCGCGCCAGCCAGCTGAACGCCGCGCGCGACACGCGGAGCGCGTCCTCCGCCCCTTCGGAGGGGACGTCTTTCCGCTCGTCCACTGCCATTTCACTGCGACAGCTCCTTCCCTGTGGCTCTGGACGGCAGGACTGCTGTGCTTAAGGGAAACCGCCTGGGAGAACAAGCCGATCAGAATAACAAGGCGCACAACAAGCAGACCTCGCCAGGCTGCCCAGGACTGTTTAACTAGTACGTATTTATGCATTCTTTATAAGATTTCTTGTTAAATTTTTTGAAATGAAGGAAATAACCTATGAGAAGCAAAGGCAACTTTTAAAAAGTCGTTCTTTGTTCAATGCTTACATATCAAGAAATTCATCGGAAGGACAAAATTTAACAAATGAAAAGACGTGTATGACAGTGTCAACAATATCTTTATTTGTAAGAGTAAAAACAACAAAAGAAAATATTCTCCAATTTGATGGAGCATTATATAGCTAATAAAAGTGATATGCATTTAAAGCACTGAGACACATAAGTATGATGAAATATTTAAGTGAAGATAACATTGATACAATGTAGCATTAATAATAGTGCAATATGGGGTCAAAACAGACTTTGGAATATGACAACACTGATCCAAATCCCATTTAGTTACTAAGAACCAAATGACCTTGAGCACGTCCTTTAACCTTACTCAGCATCTGTTTCTGCATTTGTAAACCAGAAATGCCAATAGTGTCAATTTTATCTCATAGGAACAACTTTTTAATTGGAATTCACTTATAGAAAGTTGTGCTGAAACTCTCATTAAAATATTCGTGTGAACGTCAGTTACTCTAAAAACCTGTCACCTTCTTTGCAACACACTTTCCATTTTAGATTTAACTCATATCTCATCACTGAAACAACCAGCAGAACCTGCTGCTGTGCTGTGAGGTGCTTTGCAGGACCCGAGAGCAGCCTCCCCGGCAAATGATTCATAAAACTTCAAAACTGAGACGCAGCAGTAGAAATGAAGTGCTAGCCACGTGGAGAAATTATGCCTCTCGTTTTGTTTTCTTACGCTGCGTTCTTATTTCCCGTAAGCCGTTTTCCTTAAAAAAGGAAGTACAGTGTAGTTTCGCTCAGAAACTTGATTAAGAAACACTGAACTATTAATAGAGTATGAAAGAAAAAGAAAACATCACATAGAAGAGAAAAAGAAAGCAAAATGAGTAAAAGAATGTTCGTAAGAACAGATGAAATGGAACGATAGGTCTGTGCGTTATCTTCACGGAGGCGAGTCCAGATGATGTCACGTGGTCTGCGAGCAGCATTTCATATACTCAGTGGTTTCATTTCGACATTCGGCCATTCTAAATCAAACAATTTACAAACGCCGAGATGATGTGGCTTGTTGTTTCTGGCTTGATGACTTACATTGACGGCTAGGGACACAAAACACATGACCAATCTAACTGCACGTGGCACCAGAGACTCAGAGCTGCAGAGGACACCACACCTGGCTACAAATACTTAGCTTCTTTTGTTCCTGCGTCATTGGCAGCACTCAAAGAATATTTTAAATACCAACAGTCATTTTTAGAGCCTCTTATGTAAGTCTACTGGGAGATTTATACTCGTTTACCTAAAGAAGTTTTTGTTAATTGGTGCTATAAATTTGAAACAGTGCAGTTCTACAGCCCAATCTATTTCAATCTAGATAGCTGGAGGTGAGAATTAAAGTGTTTCTCAAATGTAAGGCGCATACAAAATAATTTTAGTTCCCCATCCTCTTGATGCTTTCTGTGACAAAATGAAGATTGGGCTAGATTTCCAGTCCCGAGAATTTCCCCTGACAGTCAGGAGTGTCTTCACATGGCCCCATTTACCTGGGCGTAAGGTCACATTAACGTCAAAATCAGCTCTGAATTTGTCACTACGTAAGGAAAACCACATCTATAATTAGTTCCTGCCCCGCTGCCTTTATCCCCGACGAGCAGGGAGCAGGGTGGCCGCCCAGGGCAGGAGGACCAGGAAGCCGACTGGGGACAGCGGCGAGCCCCTCCCCTGCGCGGAGAGAATGACCGCCCTGTGCCAGGCGTCCTGGCCCTCGCTCAGCCCCTCTCTGCGGGTGACCTGTGAGTGCACCCTGCCCTGCAGGCCGTGCTGCCTCTCTCTCTGAGTCAGCCGCGTCCTCCATGGGAACTGGAATTTCTCTATCTGAAATGCCTGCATATTTGGGGAGTGTGTTCACCAGGAAAAAACGAATGAACAAACAAGCAGAACCTCCGGGTTTACAAAGACTCTGTGTCTGTAAGAAACCCAAACTCCGTTTCTTCCACTGCACTATGCGGCTCACAGAGCTAACCAAGCGAACGCGCGTGTGGAACGCAAAGCCCGCCCTCCCCTGCTTCCCGCACGGAGGCACGGGCGCCCCTGGAGGCAGCCAGCGGGGGCGGCACAGGGCGTTCCCCCAACGCGGACTTCCCTGTCTTTGGCATGGGGATGGAGGGATGAACGGGCAGCATGGCGGGCAGGGGCAGCTCAGGGGTGAGCGATGAGCCGCAGAGTCGGAGCTGGTTTCGGAGCCCGGCTGCACCGGTTCGCAGCGCTCTGCTCTGAGCGAACTCACCTGGATCTGATTCTCAGCTCCCTCGCCAACGAAGTAAGGTCAGACCACCGAGGCCACCGGATGGCTGGTCAGTGATGAGCGTGAGCATGCAGAGCGCTCAGCACATGACGCAGAGCTGACTGCAAAAATAAGGCTTCACCGTGTTTTTAAAAGGCCATACTCACTAATCTTTAGAGAAATGCAAAACAAAACCACAACGAGCCACTATCAAAAAAAGACAACGTGAGCCCTGGCGAGAATGTGGGAAACCTGGCCCCCTGCACTGTCGCTGGGAACGGGAAACGGGGCAGCCTCCATGGAGAACAGTACGGCTGCTCCTGCAAAAACTGAAGACAGAACTGTCACGCGATCCAGCAATCCCAATCCTGGGTATATATCCCAAAGGACTTAAAGTAGGACCTCAAAAAGATATTCACGCATATTCTGTTTGTCAGCTGCGTTCGCAATAGCCAAGAGGTGGAAACAGCCAAATGCCCACTGACAGATGAATATATAAAGACAGCGTGGTACGTACATACAATGTAGTATTACTCAGCCTTACAAACAGAGAAAATTCTAACACGCGCTACAGCGCAGATGAACCCCGAGGACATTATGCTGAGTTAAATAAGCCGGTCGCAAAAGGAGCAAATACTGTTTCCACTCACGTGAGATTAACCTGGAGCGGCCGGCCCAAGTCATGGAGACAGAAAGGAGAGGCAGGGCCAGGCCGGGGGAGGGCAGCGGCGCGGGGTCCCGGCTTTGCAAGAAGGAACAGCTCTAGAGACCTGCTACACAGCAACATGAGCACAGCTAACCTCACTATACACTCCAAGTGGCTAAGAGGGCACACTTCAGATATGTGTTTTTAGAAGTCAAAAAGTTTTAAATAGGACACAGTAAAAAAAAAAAGTGTCTGCAAGGACACGCCCAGGCTCTGCCGGTGCCAGGACACTGGCAGCGGGGAGCCAGGTGCTGGGGGTGAGGGGACAGGAGCTCGGCCAGCGCAGGTCAGTGCACGGCCCTTCGGGGCCCTGGGCAGAGGAGAGGCTGCTCCGAGCACCCCTCCTCCCTCAGCTGGGGGCTGCTCGGAGAGGGGGCCCAGAGGTCGGCGCGTGCCTGAGAGGCATGGAGAGAGACAGACTGGAAAGCGGAAGAAGCACCGGCGGGGCGGGGGAGCCCCCGGGTGGTGGCAGGGTGAGGCCTGGCGACGCTCTCCACGACTGGCTTCTCCTCCTGGGGAATGACCCCTTCTTCAGTAAAAATGGAGACAGCCGTGCTTCCCTAACAGGGGCGTGAGAGCTAACCCAACCTGTTGTGTTTGGAACATGCTTTTTATCCATGACACACAAAACACACTGTGATTTTTACAGAAAAGCAAACTCTGGCTCATGACCTCAACAGGGAAAAACAATAAACAATTTCTATATGCCTATTCACAGGGCTAATCATTTACGATTCGTCTTATTTATGAATGTCAGTTATTACCTCAGTACATCAAAGTGTGCAATCACTCTTACATTCTTACATGCGTTACGAGTAATAAATCAAAGGTTCTTACTTAAAACAAGGAAATAGTTTCGAGGCCAATTGTTTTTCTTGAACCATGACTCAAGAATGTGATTCTATTTATTGTTCTTCCTTTCTCTCAAGATAATCTTAAATATTTACGAAAAGTAATAACCAGATTCTTTCTACTTCCAAAGACAAAGGAGGAAATTTCGCCATGTAATGGGGGTGGAAGAGCTTTTATACAATTAATATAATAGATTTTCTCCCCAAAGAGAAATAATGGGACCTTTTGGAGGGGGTGGTTTATAAGAGGCCTTCCATGTCCTAAGGTATGACGAGAAGAACATCCATCAGAATCCCTCTTGGAGGGATAGTCCACGATATTATATTGAGAGTAAATATTTCCCCAAATTGTGTTCCATTAATGTGATTCCCCATGCTTTGTTTTTCTATGTTATGTTGCAGCTTTGACAACGAGATCATTCAGTTGCTGTGCGACTGTTGCTTAAGGGGTTTGGATGATGAGCAGGAAAAAAAGCAGAAGAGAAATCTCAGTAGAACTTAGTGGATATTTACAATCATGTGTCATCCTGTAAAATGGCTCGGGCTTCTCTAGAGCTTAGTTTCCTTATAGTTTCTTTTTTTATGTTGCAATAACCCTTTCTCTGCTGGAGTTGTTTTGCCACTGAAATTTAAAAATTACGTGATTAAATATTTTGGATGCGTGTCTGTGTCTATCTTATAGGAAACTTCCCTCCGCACTTAGATCTGAAGGAGCCGCTCACGGGAAGTTAGTAAGTAGCAGTGCGGTCGTGGAAGCGACAAGGAAAGGGAAGCACGGCCCTCAGCCCGTCGTTTCCGCCTTCAGTGGCTCACGGCGAAGCCTGAACCCGCGTCGCTCTCTTTCGCCAGTGTTTCTTCACGGCAACAGCAGGGACATTGTCACTGGCTTCCACGTCACTGATGTACCCTGAGTCCATCGGCTGTGACCTTTCCACTGTGGCATCTCTTTGAACTTGCTCTCCACCATGGAGCAACAAACATGTTTCTGTGCAGACGACGGAGGAGAGGAACTTGCATATATACATGAAATATATATTATGGGCAATAAGAGGAAAATGAGGAAATAAAAGGTTTTCAGTAAAGTAGAAATTTCTGTGAAAATCCCCAGTGCATTTTTGAAAAAAAAAAAACACTGTAAACAATCCTCGTGCATCACCCGGCCTGACGGTGAGCTGTCTGTCACACAGCGAACCCTACACCATGAGGAACCGCAGCGATTCCAGAAGCCGAACGACACACGCTCTGTCATGTCCCCTCGCTTCTCTAAATAAACCTCGAGTGTCATGAGACTGCGGCTCGGCTGGGCTTCACACCCCCGGCGCTGGGTTTGGGGGTGCGCCCTGCAGTGGGGTCTGCGTCTCCGGCCTGGCCGCCCAGAGCCGCGGGTCCTTAGGGCCCAGGCGTCACCTGCTCTCTGCAGTGGCCTCAGATTTCTGCCACTGCAGACCAAGACGCATTGCACTGAACAAGAATTCATCACCTGGAAGGAAGAGAAAACACGGCTGCCCTGGGCTGTCCTAAGAAGACTCCGCGTGGGCTGAGCCAAGAGGACACGGACGCTCCGCTCGGAAGAGTGGACACAAAGACAGACACCGTCGACAGAGGCCGGACCTATCAATGAAAGGAGAGAGGCAATGGGTGTCCCCGTGTCCCTCAGGCCACGCACGACTGAGAGAACTGGAGTTACAGACAGTCAAGGGATGGAAGGAGGACAACTGCCCAAAAGCGTCCCCAGGAAGTGAGGAGAAAGACATTGCCCTGACACTCCATAAAGTTCAGGCGTGAGGACTGTATCTGAGATTGCGTAGGAAGAAGAGGTTAAACATGGAAAATATAAAAACTACATCTTTATTCAAGCAATATGTGCACAAAATTGAAAAAGTTAAAAGGTACAGATGAGCACAAAAATAAGTACTGTTAACAATCTGCTGCATCGTTCCAGGAATTTTATATATAAACGATGCATCAATATACCTTTTAAAAATAGGCTTATTTAAAAGGGCCACCAATTTTTAGGTTTAGTAGAAACTATATTATGTTGATGAGTTTGTTTGCTTTTCACGACGTACACCCATGACCTTTGAACTTGGGAGCCCCCGTGTCATTCAAAGGTGGGCCTCAGCAGCTGTGGCAAGTATCAGACTCACCATCTGTGGGCCGAGCTTGCTAAATGAGTCTTCCATTATGTATTTTTAAAGTCGAGGTTACAGAATTTCTTGTAAAACATTGTGAAAGGGTCAAGAAATCTGGACAGCTGTTTCTCTAATTTCCATTTAAAACCTATTAATTTCATGTTAGTATGACCGTTACGTTGTTAGCAAGCAAAACTGCATTTAAAACAAAATCTTCAACCAGTTGTGGCCTATATGTATTTAATCTCGGTTCAAGGTAAAACTTCATAATGTGGTCTTATTCATCATATCAACCAACTGTAAAACACAGACCTTTAAGCAGGCAAAGAATTTCAGGACGTATACGGATATCGCCTATAGAATTATGTCATTTGGAAAGTAGTGTGTCATTATGAAGAACTCGCAATGCATATACAGCTAACCTCACTAAAAGGATGTCTGAATGACCTTGAAAACAATGGCTCTGTCCTAGCACAGATGTCCTCTTCTCTCTGAGGACGAGCCTGCCCCGCCTTCTCAGTTCTCCCTGACCTCCGCCTCTGCCAAATGCCCCGTCTCCTTTACCCTCCTCCCTGCCGCCTCCACAGCCCGCATCACCTGCTAACGCACCAGGCAAGCACTTGCTGCTGACGTTTGCTGTCCACCTCCCCCGCCGCAGCCAAAGCGCCAAGAAAGCTCGACTCCCCTGCAGTCCTGCTCACTGACACGCCCGGGGGCCCAGAACCTCGCAGCCCATACGACATATTCAAAAGTCTGTTAATGAATGGAAACGGGAAAGCAAAGGACTCACCATCAGGGAATAATCCAGACTTCGTGTGACCTGAAGCTTATAAAATTTGGAAGGGCTCTCTTTAGGGAAAAAAAATTAAAGTATCTTACTTCTGCAAATTTTACAAAAACATATGACTATGAGAACACATGTGCAGCCTGTTCCAGGGTGCGTGAGTGGCCTTAAAGGTTAAGTTTCATTAGTTTCATGGTAATGAAAGCTAGAGTTTGAGGATCACCACCTTTTCATGTTTTAGATAAATACTGATATCAAAAGATATTAACTATTGTTATGTGGAAGAAACGAGTTACAGATGGGATGCTTGATATGATGCCGTTTGGTAGAAAATGGAGGAAAAGACATACAAAGGCTGCCTCTGGGTAACGGGATTAAAGGTGTTGTTTCTTCCATTTCCTTGTCTGTATTTTCCAAATTAAATAAATGAATAGGAATTACAGTCATCCTAAGAAAAAAATTGTAATTTTTACTGATAAAAACACATTCAGTTACAGTTATACAGATGTGTTCTAATAACTTTTTTTAAGAACTGGTCAAGATTTGAAAACAGACTGTAGCTACAACCACTGCCGGCCCGACCAGCCCCATCTCCCACGCCGACGCACACTAGGACGTTAACCAGCCTCGCTGAGTGCCATGGAAGGCACCCTATAAAATCCATTTGGCATGATCAGAAGAGGTGAAACATACACAGACAGTAGACCTGCCACCCACAGCAGGGCGCCCAGGCAGACCTCGGCACGTCCCCCGGAGCCCTGCCGTGACTTACCAACCATCGAACCATCGTTAGTATTGTGAACTGCATTCACTGATTTAACGGCAACAAAACGCTTTACGACGCAGTCGGAAGCAGGTCAGTAAGGGCCCGTCACGCCTGCCACTCCCTCGGGAGCGTGGAGTACCCTGCAGTTTGGCCCGCTGGGACTTGGTCGCTTCCTTTCCTTTCCAATTTCAGCATTAAGTTCCATAAAAGTAGCTACTTGGATGTCGCAAAGAGTACAGCCTTTATCGGAAGGACAGGAGACGCCGGAGCAGGGGAGACGGGGGCCAGAAGGGGCGCGGGCGTCGGGAGCACAGCAATGAGGAAGCCGAGGGAGGAGGACGGCTCCAGAAAGAGCCTGGGGAGAGATAGCACAGTTGTCACAGGGACCTCTGGTGACAGTGACGCGGGAGTGCGCCCCAGCGGAGAGCTGCTGCACTGAGCTGCCTCAGGGCACTGTCCGGAGTCTGCTGGCCACACTGGCCACACTGGGTATCGCGCCAGCAATGAGCACTTACTCCCTGACCCGGCTCTCACTAACGCGGTGCAGTGAGCTATTTCAACACGCAGACCTCCGGCGGATGGGGAAGGAACGGCGCCGAGGGACGAAATCACGAACTTGGAGTCGAGGCTGGACCTCGATGAATAGTGCCAGGAACGCAGAGGCTGGAAATCAGTTTAGCCCGGGGAAAAGAATGAAAGGCTGGAGGTAAGAAAGACAAGAGCGTCTCCCCATCCTTGGCGAACGCTTAGCCAACGTCACAGCTTCCTGACTTTCTTCTCTCCCACTTGAGAGGGCGGCACAAGCACACTGAAGGAAACGGAGTCCCCGTGGCAGGCGAGGGAGGCCAAGGCCGCTTACCATGCCCGGCGTGCGAGTGCGATGCCTTGCGGGGCGCGCGCGTGGGCAGAGGGCTGCCGCCCGTCACCCTGGGGGAACCGCAGGGAACGACGGGTATGAGAGACGACAGGCCGCGCCAGCTCAGGGCCAGACCAGAGACTCCCTTCTGAAGGCCACATGCCGCATGGTGGCTGTGGCCCCCCGTGGAACGCTAATCACCAGGGACCCAAGAAGGGTGGGTGGCTTCTCGCCAGAGCTGGCGGGACGAATACATGCATTTACGTCCTCCCAAGTCCCACAGAAACGTCAATGCATCTAAATACGTTTTAGAAAATTCAGAAGGGGTTTGTTGCTAAAGGTCCCTTGGAGCAGCGAGGAGCTTCTGGGGGGACCGGTGCTGACGGGGGACAGAGCTAAGCTGCCCCCATGCCCAGAGCCAGGAAAGAGGACTTGGAAAATGCGTTTTCCCAGCAGAATTCTGCAGAATACGCAGAGGCCGGCGGGGAGGAGCGAGCGCTGGACAGCGCCGGGCTGCTCACAGAGGCAGCACCTGTCCTGTGCCCCCTGATGCTGATGGCGACGTGCTCACACTGTGGACAGGGTGTTTTCACACGAGACTCCAAAATGGACGGCAGGTGCAGAGAACCGGGGCCTCGTCGCAGGCAGAGGACAGCTGCACGTCCTGCGGACAGCCATGCTCCCAGGTTACGGGAAAGCACGCCTGCCCTCTGCCACACACACGTCCTGGAGGCAGCGCTGATCTGACCCACACCTGTGCTTCTAGCCAGGCAAATAAGATGTCTTACTGTCTTGGCCACCAGCGCTGCTCAGGGGCGGGTCTCACCTACAAATGTGACCAAACGGCCAAGAAGCTGGAAGAAAACCACTAAACTCCATAAGCAGAACTCCTCCGAGAAAATACAAAACACGACACGAAATAAAACGCGGGATTAAAATGCATTTAATATCTTCAGAGAGATTCTAGGAAGTTCTGAACCTACTAAAAATGAAATACAGATGGCAACCAAACATTTAGGAAGGTGTGTAAGATTCTCCAGATCTTTAAGACGGGAAAAGGGAAGCAGTGATCACTCCAAGTCAGCGTGAACTCACGAAGCACAAGTCATGCCTCAGTCATGTCATTTCCTTTCTCGAAGTCATCAGACTAGCATCGGGGAATACCGGTGACCGGCCTGTCTCTCTGGTGTTCAGCAATCCATTAAATAAATGGTTTCATGACACAATGCCCTGAAAACAAATGATATCCTACCAGCGGCCTACAGAAGGCTGTACCATCTTTAGAGGCACCTGCAATTGAATCATTGCTTCCTACAGGCTGTGAACTTCTCCAGGGCAGGCATCATTTTCCTGTACTGCGGTCAGTCTTTCTCCACTGTCCAGGGGGTATTAATGACAGGCTCTCAGTAAGTATCCGAGAGTGGTAATTAAATTTAGTAGCTCGATTACATTTAACGCAAGGCCTTGTCCGAAAGTACATGAGAGGCGAAATGGGAGGAGCTTGCTCCCCAGTTCTCAGGGGACGAGGCGGGCTACCCCTTAGCACTGGCTCCCAGAGCGGCGTATTGCTGCGTGGTGCGCATCTGCAGGGACTCATGAATTCCTGACCCTAGTGGGGACCGCCTCCCCTCCCCTTGCTGATGGCCCCGCGCCCCCTGGAACGCATCCCACACGCGCAGGGGAACCTTCTTTCCCCTTCTTTCCTGGCAGTGAGCCCGCGACGGCACGTCCCTCTGCCCCGCCGCACAGCCTGCCCGCGCGCCCTTCCCGGCGTAAGCCTCCCCACCTGGCCCTGGCTCCCTTCCCTCGTGTCCTTCCCCCGCCACAGTCGCATCTTTGACGACAGCTGTGGCACAGGAAGGGGCAGAGACATCTAACCCAGCACGGTGTCTGCAGTAAGACCTTCCTCGGGCCATCCCAAGTGAGGGACAAATTACAAGGACACCAGGAAGGCCCCCATTCGTGGCTCCCTGGTACCTACGGAAAAGAGAAGCTGAGGACGCTTCTCTGAGACTCACTCCTGGCCCCCTAATGCCCACTTGAGAAATAATGCTTGTGAATTTGTACGAAGGATGAAATAAGACGACAGATGTGCAAGTGTTTAAAAAACTAAGATATAAATTATGTGAAATTTCAAGATAAATTATTTTTTGTGTCCTCAGTATAAAAATTGGCAATTTTTACCAATCTTAATTTTAAATGCTCAATTTTCCTAAACATAAGAAAATCTAAAAATAACTTTTATGGTGTCACATTCTTAGAAGTAACAGAACCTACTCATTTCGGCAAAATCGGAGACTGGGGGAATATTTTGACAGTGGCCAGGTAACCTCCAGTGAACAGCACCCTACCCTGAACACAGGGGCACCCCAAGGGGGAGAGGGAGTACTTCTGCCCCGCTCGGGTGAGCCCACGGTGGTCCACCTGAGGCGCCCCGACCCCGTCAGCATGTGTTGAAGTTGCGCAGTGAGGGATGCGTGTGGCACATGCTCCACATGCTGCGAGGCTTCCTGAGCTAAACGTCTGCTGAGGGAGTGGGGTCCGAGCTGATCCTCAAGGGTGCTGACAAGAAGGGCAGAGGTGCACGCCAGTCTGGGAAGGAGCGGGGGAGGGAGAAATAAGGGTGTGTCTGACAGAGAACCAACCAGTTTAGCAACAGTGAAGAACATACATTCACAGTATCGGGGTGCTACGTTTGTACGAGCGGGTCCCAGGAAGACTGTGGAGAGATTTCAGCCACATGCTATGGAAACAGTGAGTGTCCGAGATGCTTCTGTTCCGGTACCTATTGTGGCTTGTGATTTTCTTATATTTAATTATAGATACAAAGCCGATAGGTCAGATGAGTTGTTCTGAAACCAAAACTCCCAGCCAGGTCCATGTTATCTCTTGGGACAACTAAACACACATCACAAAGGCGGACAGGTTGGGGGTCAGGCCAGCACCTAGGAACAGAGCTGGCACGTGTGAGCGTCTGTGCGCGTTGCGGGGAGGGGCTGCCTTATCCAAACAAACTTCTTCACACTAGGCTATGATCGCATGAGGCGTTTTCGGTTATTAGAATTTCCATTTTTAATATATAATCTTTTAGTAAATAATCTTTTCAAGTTATAGTTTTACTAAACGTTTCCTGACTCGAGAAATACCTGTTATATAAAATTAAGTAGAATAGAAGTAAGTTAATGAAATTACAAGCAACTGAGCTGAACTGCGAGTGTCACAGTCCTTGGATGCATCTGCATCATCGCCACCAGAGGGGCCCGCACGCACTGCTCGTTCTCAGAGCCCGCACGTCACAGCACGCGGGCGTCACGGCACCGCGAGGGCGGCCTGCAGCCCACTGTGCTGTGTGAAAGCGGCTTCCGAACAGGCCGGCACCGTTATTTTTCCTGGAGAACGAGAGCGACTGAAAGCATGAGCTCTCACGCTCTTCACGGTGTTTGGAGCAAACAAAAACGCCTTTGTGTCTGTGGCGCCACTGTCAAGATGACACACACACTTCCCTGAAAGCTCCTGAAGGGGCTCGCTCTTTGCCAAGGTCCAAGATAGAGCAGACTGGAACGCGAGGCCTGAGATGTGCCAGCCCAGTGTCTCAGAGGCGTCTCCCAGGGCGTGAGCGCAGCGACCGGCAACGAGGCCCGGACCTCGGCCCCCGCGCCACCCTCTTTACCCCTGTGCCGCCAGCACGGCGAGTGGCCCACGAGCTCACCTCTGGTGACGCTCGCGTTCCTTAAAACAAGGGAGACCTCCATCTTCGAACCGCCACTTACGGCCAAAGGGACTGAACTGGGACTCAAGCTGTTACAAAAACAACAACAGATGAAAGTTTTAGAAGACAGTAAACATTTACCGGGTTTTGAACAAAAATAAAATTCAAGGCCTCATAGAAATAACAGAATTGAATGAGCCTTGTAAATAAGAGTAAAAAGGATAGTAACATCACACATATTCTCTCACAAGCCTGACTTCTAGCAAAGGGACGAGCCATAACAAAAGTAAGAGCCCCAGGTCACTGGGGACGGTCACCCACGCGTCCGGGTGCTCTGACCCAGCGCAGGACGACCCTGCAATGCGCTGGGACAGGAGAGAGCGTGCGCCTGCGGGTGGGGACGCAGGACCCCGAGGCACAAAGGAAAGGGCACGGGGCCCTGGGAAGGGACAGGGCGACAGACCTCGGCCGCCGCCCTCCGTCCCGCAGCAGGCGTGGCACGCCATCCTTGTTCACAGGCGACAAGGCCAGGCGCAGACGGCTGGGGTGGCCGCCCACGCCGAGCCTCACGGTGGGGGACGAGGCCTGAGAGGGCCGCGCGGCACTTCCGTGGGCCGCGCCCTGAGCTCGCCCTCCTCCCTGCGCCCTTCCCGCCGCAGCGCCCAGAACAGTTTGTCTCCCCAGCTTCACCCGCTTCCCCTGCAGACCCAGCTCCTCGGGAACAGATGCACACGCTGCATCCGTCCTGTGCTCAGTGTCTTCAAACGACACACTTCTTCGGACAGCCCTGGGGGCCGGAAGTCTGGGACGAGGCTTGGGGGAGACGGTCCCGGCGGGCAGGGCATGTTCCTCAGCAGGCTGCGGGGCACGGCCAGGTCCTCCGCATTCCAGCTCGCAGAGGCCCACGGCCTCGGCCCCCGGCCTGTCCTCCCGCTCCGGGGCGCACCGCGCCAGCTCCGGCTCCCGCTCCCTGCTGCCACTTCCTTCTTCTGCCTCGGACACTCCTGCCTCCCTCTTTTAAGAACCTGGATGTCCAGGATAATCTCCCCATCTCAAGATCCCAAACTTAATCGCACCTGTAAAGCCCCTTCGACAATGTGACAGTCGCAGGGTCTGGGGATGAGGACATGGACGTCTTCGGGAGGCTGTTATTCGGCCTAACAAGTCCGCTCTAGACTGGAGGCAGGTCTCCGAAACACTGGCTCGGTGACCCCATCTACGAAACAGGAATGAGAATACACCTGTGTCGCATGGCCAGCGTGTGGGTCACGTGAATTGACATGGCTGCAGGGCACGAAGCTCTGCCCGACTCACTCTAAGCACTGGGCGTGCTGCACATCAGCCCCTGTTTTGCTGACCGTCGACTTGATTGTGTCGCGGCATTTCACCCAGGGGCCAACCATCTCTCATCTCCTCCTTCAGACCAACACAAGCCGAAGATGCAGAAGAAAGGCTTTCACTTCGTTTTAGCAAGACACACTCTAACGAAATCAGTTCTGGGGGAAACTTTTCCCATCTGACAGATGAACAGAATTCATTTAGGACACTAGCTGACATTTTATCTTTTTCCCTTTATCTGTGCTTATCCAAGTATGTCACATACTGAATCTTTTGCAATCGATCCAAAGTATTCAGCAAGAATTTGTTAAGAATTTACTACTGCAAGGCCCAGTGCCGAGGACGGCAAAGGCAGAAGTTCGGGATTTGCACAGCTGTTCATGAGACCAACCTGCAGATCATCACAGAACTGGAACTAAAAATGTGCCTCAGGTGACAGGATGTTCCACGTGCTAAGTGAGCGTCCAGACTACAGCTGCGGAGGGGGTGCAGGCTGGGGAGAACCCCTGAAAGATGGGATGATCGGAAAAGGCACAATTCGAGGGAGGCAGCTATGCTCACCACTATACCGCCACCGCCACCGCCACCGCCACCGCCACCGCGGCACAGTTAAAGGGAGGTGTAAATTTTGGATAGAGAAAAACGAGAGGAGGGACGAGGTGACTCTGAGTATGAGCAAAGACGGAACAGCTCAGAGCTGTCAAGAGAGCGCAGAGCAAATGGGTCCTCCGCAGCACGCACGGCAGTGTGGGCGCCGAGAGAACCAGGGCAAGCGTGTGGCCCCCTCCCACGGAACAGGGTCAAGTGCCATCATCGGAGCCCCTCCCGATGCAGCGGGAAGAAGCCAAGCAACTTGTAGACAAAACAGTTCATCCGAGAAGGCGGAAGAGACAGAACAGCCGTCTCCAAGCCGGAGACGTTACATGGGCTCCGCTTCCTGGTGTTATAAATGCAGATGCAGCCGCCCCCTCATCGGCGGGAACACGTTCCAAGACCCCCAGGGGGTGCCTGAAACCGCGGGTGGCACCGGACCCCAGATCCACCATGTTTCCCCTATAAATACACACCTGCGATGCAATTCGATCTATAAGGCACAGCAAGAGGTTAGCACGATAGCAACAGAACAGTTATAACAATACACTGTAATTACAGTTACGTGACTGGCTTTGGAGCCGACATGAAGCACAATAAGGGTGACGACCACAGCACTGCGACAGCGAGACAGTCCCTCTGGTCACCGAGATGGCCGCTCCGAGACCGGGGCGGGCCGTGCACACTGCGTGGAGACGCTGGGCAGAGGGGTGAGTCACGTCCTGGGTAAGATGGAGCAGGATTCATCACACTACTCAGAGCGGCGTGGAATTTAAAACTTAAGAATTGTTTATTTTCGGGACTTTCCATTTGGTATGTTCAAACTGCGGCTGACTGTGACGGACTGAAACTGCGACCGCAGGAGAATGACGGCGTCTGCAGGGTGGGCGTAGCAGGAGGCCCGAGGCGGGAGAGCCGTGCTTCCCGGACATTTCAGATGTGCCCAGCCCCGTGCCACCTGCCTCATGCACAGCAGGTCCTGTCGGCAACTCTCTGCAGCAGGCATTATGCCCGTCTCACAAGACGAGAAGCCAGGAAGGCAGCCTGTCGCCCCATGTCCCACACACGGCCGCCTGTCACCAAGCAAAAGCAGACTGTACAAATGAAACCAAGTCTTTCCTGGTTTTTACTTTTGTTTCTTGAAAAATAATGAAGTGAAAGTCCCAGAAGAGGCAGAAATGCAATAATAATAACGTGCTGAATAATCTCTGTGTTGAGTGACAGGTGCAAGCCAGTGGCAAGCGGGGAGGTGGGCGGCCTTTCCCTCTCCACGTCCCTGTCCCTCCAAGGCTCGCAGTCCCGGGAAGGGCGAGTCCAAGAGGTCAGAATGGCGTGGGGCGGATGCAGGGATGTCGTGAAGACGGTCCCACGTCAGGAAGGACAGCCGTGCGCAGGCCGCCGCCGGGCCCCTCCAGTCCTGACCCGTCGTGTCCGGGAAGGCCCAGGACGTCTGGGCCCTCAGCGTAGCCACCGCTGCCTTCCGACGCTGAGGACATGAGCGGCTTCTCCATGAACACACGTGTTTAACTGGGTTTAAAGTTCCAATCAGATTGTTTTCTCCCGTCAACCAATGTAGAAGTTCCCAGACTCCGCGGCTCCGTCGCGCCGTTTCTCGGGGTTTTCCACAGTGCCCCAGGCCAGAGGAACGCCTCGGGGTTAGGTTAAGTCGAGTCCGAGCAATGCGATCGATGTGTGTGTCCTCTTAACATAGTCGCTGTTTGGAAGAACAATGCCCATCAATTAGAAGAACTATTACTCTGCCCAGAAAGGACCGCTGTCACTGACGGCAGGGACGTGCGAGCTGGCTGGGCACTGGGCAGCCTCTCAGACCGTGGACCAGGCTGGACGCCGCCTGCGTTTCCTGGTTACACGTGGCGGTAACTGCTTCTCATCACAGCGGCAGCTACGATGGTCTCATAAAGATGTCATATAACAGAAAGGGATGCAGCACATTCTAAGTCGAACCGTGAGCCACCTCGAGCTAGGGCTTTGACAGACGACACTGCCTTGGAACTTTAAATGTCCCACGGAGCCCCGTGAGTCTGAGGGCGCTGAGGGACACAGTGTGGGAACCGTGATGGCCCGAGAGCTCAGCTATGGAAGCGAACTCTCAGAAAAGTCAGTCACGTGCAAGTCCTCCACCGTCGAAACGTCTGTTTACTTGTGGGGGGCGGGGGGCTCCTCTGGAGGGAGACTGGAGGAGCAGGTAGGAGTCGAGGGGCCACCCCCCACGGTCTGCCCTGCCCGGCTCGGGGCAGTCTGTCACTCACGTGACGTTTCTCACAAGAGTCAATGTCTCCTGCCGACAAAAATAGTACTTTCCATCCACTTCATCCTTCCGTGTAAGAAACAACGTGAAGTGGTAAAAAGGGAACAAGATTTAGAGGTAACTGGAGGGGGCCCTGTCTCCCTCACATGCCGAGGACCTAGGCAGGTTACGGGTCCCAAGCGGCCTGATGATAACCGTGTGAAACACCCGAATAAAACAAAGCTTTCGAATCGACGTGCTGAGAATCACCCCGTTACCAAGCGCAGCTCCGGCTCCGCTCCCTGACACTCTACAGGGCAGGTGTGGGGTGGAGCCTGGACCCCTCCCTTTAGCGAGCGCCCCCTACTCTAACCCTAGGGACACAATTCAGGCAGATCACATGCTGGGCCATATTAGCAAGAGACGTCTTTAAAACACTTGCAGACGTGTATTTTCACCTCCTCAGTAACATTTTAAGGTAGACGGGACTGGCGGTGTCCGCACTGGCAGGGACGGCAGAGGCAGCCCAGGTCCCTGCGGGGTCAGAGGCTGCGATGGCCATGTACCCGCCATCCGCACATGTCCACGCACCGACCTGTGCATTCCGTGAGGAAAGCAAAATACTGATTTTCATATCTCTGGTACTTAACAAAGCATAAACGTTTAATAAAAAAATTTTTTTTGAATATACAGAAATACCTAATATTTCAAATAAAGCACATTGTGAAAATTTTTTCGTTTTTTCTCAATCAACAAAAGTCCTGCCAAGGTCTACGGCCTTGCCACCATGAACGAGCCCGATCCCGTCTGATCCGGAAGCTAAGCAGGGTCGGGCCTGGTTAGTACTTGGATGGGAGACCGCCTGGGAAGACCAGGTACTGTAGGCATAAAAAATTTAAAAAAATAAATAAAAGTCCTGCCAAAATGCTCCCCCACCCCCCAAAAAAAATCCTGAGCTACAGTTTTCACAGAGCAGAAACTTCCTTGTTTCCCAGTAGCTGAGCAGAAAGTGACTGTCCCACAGCTGGGGAAGGAGCGCGAGGTCACCCGGCCCACCCCGGAATGGAACGCCCACTTGCTGCTTAGTCGCTGGTCTAACCGGACGCGGGGCAGGCCGCGCTCAGGTGGCCCAAGCGGGCAGCGTCATGTCCAGTGAGCTGGCCTTGGTTCCGCTGACTTGGAAGGTCGGCCCCGGAGTCAGACGGGGCCCACTCGCCCATGGGGCCGCCTTCCTAGCCTTTTTTTCCTTTTCTTCTTTTTGCAGGGGAGAGGGTGTCATGAAACCCTTGAAATAAAAGAAGATTCATGGGAACTCAGAAACCAGTGTTAATAAACACCTAAGATTTTAAAACTATTCTGTAAAACCAAATAGTCAATATTCTCCTTGTAAAATATTTTCTACTGGGAATGGTTTGACTTGGGTAAGGTATGGCTTCACATGGCTCATCTAATAACGGAGAGACAGAAGTTTTTGACACTCATTCTGACCCAGGTGCACAGTTTATTCAGCTGCAGCTGCTCAGGCTGCTCTTCTCATTCCACAGTGGAGCATCTGGGAGAAGCTTGTATTCCCGTCAAGTTAAAATGGAAAGACATTTAGTCTGGAAGTTTGTATAGTGACAGTCCCCATTAAAAAGGCACAAGCTATCACAGTTTGGACCCGAGGCCCAATGTCCACACTGCTACCCACCACGGGGCGGCGACCTGCCCTCACAGACTTAAAGGCAACAGTGTATGTGAAGTCATGGGCCGCGCCACGCCCCTCTCCGCCGGCCTCGAGGCAGCCGGTGCCCTGGCCACCACGTTCGGAGGAGCTTCTGACTTTGCGTGTCCACAGCCACAACAGCACACAGTGTCCCCGCGTACTTTCTGTCCCCAAGCACTCTCCTGGCAAAACCAGTTTGTAAACTTTTACCTTACTCATGAGGCAGGTGTCTCTTTTGCAATGCAGGCGGGGAGGATGGCGGCCTGTGTGCAGTTTCTAGACCAGAGGTAGAGATGTTTTATCACGCTGTCCATGAGGCAAATTACAGCGATCCGCCCAAAGGCCTGATCTCTCCTCCTGTAAATGTTGTCATTTTATTCATGTACAACCCGGCAAACCAAGCTTTGGAGGATTTCAACGACCTGCCAGAGATCCCTGAACCAAGGGCGAGAAAGCAGAGTCCACCACGTGACTCCGGATCCTAACACCACGCTGACGCCAACACACTGAACTGGTGTACGTGAAAAATACCACTGTTTAGCTAATCCAGACACTATGGGAAGCAATGGCAGTGTGAATAGCAGAGTGTGAGTAAAAGATAGATTTTCTCTCACGCCGGAATGTGTTTCTATACCTGCATTTGGACACGGATGTTGCCAACACGCTGATAATTCATAACAGTCTGGTTCCCCCAACACGCTGATAATTCATAACACTCTGGTTCCCTGAGCCCAGGACAGGTAGTTAGCAACCTAGATTCTGAGCACACCTCATGCCCTTCTCTGTTTTGATGGTTCTTGGGTTTGGAATTTCCGGACCACACAGGGAGACGAATGTACTTATGAGGAGGTGTGATAACAGGCCTGGCTCAGATCCCTGGCTGCTGTTTTCGTGAACTGTAACGGAGAGAGAGACAGGGAAGGTGACACCGACAGTGAGTGGCACAGGCGAGAACCTGTGGGAGGAGTCCCTGAGTCCACGCGCTGAGTCCCTGAGTCCACGCGCGGTCAGGACTAGGCAGGCAACACTGCCCAGTGATGATCTGCCTTGCTACCCCATCACCGAGGAGAGACAAATGCTCGGAACTAAAAAGGGACTTGAACTAATCAATTTGCAAGGGTACTTTCAGACTGAAATGTTATCTTCTGAGTTTCTGAAAGAATTAGTTTGGGGTCGACTAAAAATCTTGGGAAGGAATAGACATATTAAAACTTCTGATAAACATTTTTCTATTTACGGGCTTTTAAAATCACTAAAATGCCTGTAGCATGTGATAATAAAAAAACCCTAAAGGTTAAAACTGTCTTATACAATATGCGGTTGAGATTTTCATTAAATAAAAACACCAAATAATATTAAATCAATACAAGTAGTATATACTTTTAGAAAATGTGTAATTTTAAAAAGAAAATGTAGATTCAATATACTGAACAGCAAAAACATAGCCCAAACCACCCTAACACAAATGATGACTTCTAAAAAATTTTATTTTAATGATAGATAACATTTTGCATTTTGATGTATTCTTTTGCAAACTAAGTTCTGGGTATTTTTTTATATACAGCAATGAAGTCCTACTGCATATCTGTGTTTTGCCTTCTGAGTGAATTTATCATGTTTATTTAATGTTCCTGTTGCCAGAAACAGAAAATATTTTAATTTTTACATATATAAATAACATTGCTGTGAACATCTCTGTACACAGAACTTTCTGCCTTTATCATTATTTATTCAAGATAGATTCCTAGCAACAGACTGTTGCTAGCAAGAGGATCAAAAGATATCAGCAGTTAAAATTTTGTTACCATTACAGACAATATCTCATTGGTCCTACGGTGCACATTTTCCACATTTTACTGTCTGTGAATCAGAAGGCCACCCGCACTCCACGAGGTCGAACACACCGTGTGCCGGCGGCAGTGGACCCTGGTGCTTACACTTCTGGTAACGGGTGGGGCGCCGTGACCCCTCCAGACTGTGGAAATAAAGGAATGGAAAACGCGGGGCCGTGATTAATGAGCAGAAGCGGAAGCCAAAATAGCTCGCCCCTTAGGGTGACTGAAGTGTCACCGCACAGGTACAGGCATGCTAAGGGCAGGCTTGGTTGACATCTGCTGCCTCAGAGTAATTAATAATCATGCCCCTCCCCATTTTCAAAGTGTCCTGATTGAGATGATAAATTACAAGGTCCTTCTAGCCAGTGGACTTGCTGAAACCAGTTTCATGACAGAGTGGGGTGCTGGGACTCTGATAAACATGGATGAAATGTGTCCCAGACGAGAGACCTAACTCTAAACTTCCTGCATATGATCAGGAGTCCTAAGGAGCTGACTTTTCCATAAAAATGGAAAAACTTCGGCACTGATCTTGCCTAGGAAACTATGAGGAAGCCTGGGAGGAAAGGAAGTCACCCACGGGGGGCGCTGTGGGGTCCAATCCATGTGTCTGCTCGGCTGCAATGACGCTCACAGATAACTGGTCTAATGGTGAGACCCGTCCAGTCTGGGCAGACGCAAATGTGGTTAGGATCCTACATCCCAAGTACACAGCCTGAACCCCCAAACCAAGCCCCGCTCAAGATGAATTTATAGCTGGACATTCTAATCCACTTGAGGAAATGAATCACTGCGAGAAAGTACTAACAGACACAACACATACAAGAATTTGTTCACCAAGGACTAGGAAAAAGGATGTCATATAGTACCCGAAAGATATTTTGACATAGTACTTATAAGGAAGAAAGAAAGGAATATAAATCACAATGAAAGAAGACAATATTTTAAATAAGCACAGACAGATTTGTAAAGGAGTCAAACTGAATCTTTCTACCAATAAAATACATACTCATAAGGAAAGAAACACTGAGTGGATTCATTTCAAATCTCCTTTATCTAATTACTTTATCTAAAGTGCTGGCGTCTTTTGTTAGTTAACTCTGGAGGTAAACTCTTGCATATACATAGTATTTTCATACAGGAAGGAAAATTAGCACCCCCTCCCCAAATTACAGGAGGAGGCTGGATGTGTTTTACAGAAACTGATTCCAAACTCTGGTCCTGAGCCCTGGGTGCCATACTAAATTTCTGATACACTTAGCATGAGTTTTAATTGATTTCTAATATGGTTCATAAATTAACATAAAATACACACAAATAAGCACATTCCTTGGTAACCCCCCAAAAGAACAACTCTATCAAACATTTGAGTTACAGCGAATGACTGCTTTAACTGCCATGACTGGTACATATTCTAAAATAAAATTTAAGCTATAACTATATGTTTACATTTATAATTCAAGCCACTATTTGGGGGATTTATAATAATCTATTTTAAGACTAAGAACAACGACAGATATATTGTTATTTTAGTAATACTACATATCTGATAATATCACCATTACATAAATATTGGTTGTCTTATTTTAAAATAATTTTATAATCTTAAATGCCTTAAAATGCTAGATTAACAATTCCTCTTCTTGTACCATTGGAATATATCAAGAATAAACTACGTAATGACAGGTATTCAGGTTTTCTTTCCAAATAATCTGAACTGTGATGTATTTGACATAATACCTTTTCCTTTCAAATTTATAGGAAATGAGTGCAAAATACAGTAGTTGAAGCTTGGTAGGCGAGAGAATCTTCGAATACGTCGCTGTGAGTGGGCAAGTACCTCTGAAGACCCCGAGAGCCACATGATTAACTGGGGAGGCCAAATAGTTTTTTAAAACTAAAAGAATACAGCTAGGAGCAAAATAACAAAACTACATTTTAACATGAAAAAAATAACGGCAGCGTCCTTATGAAACGATCCTATTTCAAGGCCTACACTGAAGTTCTGAAGCCTCTGGAGGGAAACGTAGGAAGTGAGTCTCTCTCCAAAAACACCTCTGCGGGAATCTGAGTCTTCTCTGATCTAATGGGCAAACACGCTTGATGAGGAAGATTAGGTAGAGAATATCTATCGTTATATCTGTTCTAAGCCTTTTTATGGGTAAAACGGATTAAGGGAAGGTAATGCACTTTGCAAGATGCTGACTGGATAGGTTTATACCAACAAACTATCAATATTTGAATCAATTAAATAAATTTGATTTAAAAAAAACTAAAGCAATTCATTTTTCTCTGGTCAATATTCTTGACAACTGCTAATAAGTCTTAGTTACTATCAGCCAAACAGAATCTCACTCTGGCATTAAGTTAACACTTAATTGGAACAAACTCTAGAACTACAATGTCATTGTAAATTTATGAATTGAGTTAAACTATCCCTACGTTTAATATTATTTTGAGATATCAGAAAGCCTAATTCCATGAAAAAAATGAAAATTTTATCGTTTTCTTATGAACCTGAGAGACTGAATATGCAAACAGACCGTGGCCAGACTATATATAAAAACAGAACTTTGGCACACAACCTGCAGCAGCCTGCCCAGGAGACCAGTCCCTTTATCTGCAATAAAATGTCCAGGAAGCCAGGCTATGTCGGACTTGTAGGAGGCCAGATCGCTATCTCCAGTGACAATCCGGGACGCTAAAAAATAACCTCTGTGACAGTCGGCCTCGAAAATCCAGGATTTGACAGCTTCCCTATATTCTGTCCCCGCTTCCAACTTAGTACTAAGCACAGAAGGCCAAACACGCACCCCTAACCAGGGGGCCTCACTCTACTTAACCAGCCTGTAGCTTCCGCTTGCCAGCAGCCCCCAACGGGGCACACCGAAGACTTCTCTTTTTTTCCACTGAAAGCTTTCCCACGGTCAGCCTGCCTTTGAGTTTCTGCCAAAATGCAAATGACAGTGTTTGACTCCATCTCTATGGCAAGCTCAGAATAAACAGCCTTTGCTTTTCTGATCTGGTTGGTCTTCATTTATTTCTGCAAACTATGCAATAGAAACTATCACTAAGATTAACATTTCATAAAAAAGTTAATAGCTAACAATTGCTGAGCCCTTACCATGAACCATGCACTATAGTAAATGTTTTTACATGCACTAATTTAATTTCACAGTACACATAACAATGCCTTCTGAAATTGGTACAATATTCATTTTACAGAAGAGGGAACTGAAGATGAGAGACGTTAATCAACTTCATACACAGGTAAGGAGCAGTTCAGCGAGGATTAAAGTAAAGACGATCCGATTCCCAAGAAGGTAACTTTTACCCACTGTACTAGATTCAACTCAAAATATGCAGACAGCTGCATGTTTCAACTGCTTTCATGTGAAAATAGAAAACACCACAAAATTAACATCGCGTTTCCATCTCGTAACTGGTAACATCGTGTGACACAAGAGGACGAGAATTCGGAATTCATTTACAGCCACCTCCTTCCGTAGATTACGTAAGCGAGGCTTTGAGGGGTGAAGAAGGTACCTTGCCCAACATTGTGTAGCTACTTAACAGATAAGGCGAGACTAAAGCCAGGATCTTCTGACTCCCAGCCCAGATAGCCAAGCGCTGCCCTGGAAGACAGGACATTGGCCTGGGGAGATTTATAACCTCAAGGAGACTTTAAGCCACGTGTAATGCTAGCACATTCCAAACACATATTGCACAACATGGCTGAACACTTCTCTTTTGTGGGGAAAAGAAGCTAAATGTTCAGGGGCCGCTGAAATTCAACAAATATTTATTGAGTGCTAACCATGTATTAGGCACTGCTCCAGACACTTAAGCTTCATCAGTGAACAAAACGAACAACCCTATCTTACTGGTTCCTCTAGTGGGAGGAAGCGAACGTTGCACGGCAGCTACGTGAAGTAGACAATTCTATAACACGTCATCACTACTGTGGGCTTTTCCACTGATTACGTGCTCCCACGCCTGCTTCGGTTCACCCGCAGGCCATACCGCGTCACTGTCAGGTAAGCATGCTGCGTGCCGCAGCCACCGTCACCTCTTGCTCCTCCACAGTATCATGGTTAACACTTATGTAATCGGTTTCGTAACCAGTGACAAGGGATTCCTGCTTTATCTGCAGGCGGATGTAAACTTGGAAATCAGCATCTACAGATCTAAACACTGTTCTCTGCTCAGGCAAGCTGCATTCTATGACTAGCCTTGTTTTTTGTATATTTTTGTCATGTGCCCCCACCCCTACAGGACTTCCAACAGCCTTTGTACTTGTCTTGAATTGTCTACTTTTATGGCATCAATACAATAGGCTCTTCCCACGTTTTCAGGATACGGTCGCACCCACGGACTTTTTCATTCCCAGGATGTTTTCTCACAGCCCTGCAGTCTGCTCGCGGTCTGGATGGGGGGCTCTCAGGCCTGCTGCGCAGTTGTCATTCTGGGACTTACCTTCACTGCTTTGCTGAATGGGTTCGATTGTTCACAAAGCCAACCTGCTCCAGTTCCTTGGATAACTCTGTTTTGCCAGCCCGCATGCTCAAGTAACATCCTAAAAAAAAAGAGTATTTGAAGGTAAAGCTTTCTCAGTGTATGTTTCATTTCATTTTTCATTCCGTCCCTGTACTTGGTATAGGATTTCAATTTCAAAGTCATTTTCCCATGGAATTTGACGGCATTGCTTGTCTCCTAACATCCAGTCCTGCTGACAAGAAGCCTACTGCCAGCCTGTTCTCACTCCTTTATGGAAGACCTGTGTTTGCTCCTGGAAACCTTCAGAATCATCTCTTTATTCTTGCTATCCTTAAATTTCATGAAACACCTACATGTAGACTTTTCCTTTTCCTGCTCAGTACTCACTAGGTCTTACACATTTGCACACTCACGTCTCCCTTCAGTTCTGAAACTTCTTTTCTTGTAAGTTTCACCCAACCATTTTTCTCTGTTCTTACTTTCTGGAACTTCTACGATGATGTTGCAAACCTCGATCAATACTGTTTGACTTATCTTTCTTCTAACATTTTTTGCCTCTGACTACTGCTTTCTACGTTCCTTTCCTCTAATCTCGCAGTAATGCAAACAGAGCCTACGACTTGACTGTACAGGCAGAGACACAGAAATGAGTGGTAAAAGTTGGGGAGGAAAAATCTTCCTTTACCCTTAAAGTTCTCCTGGCCAGACAAATAACCAAATTGACATGAAACAGATTAGCAGGAGAAAAAAAAAATGACAGTTTAATAACAGGTGTACCTCCTGCATTCGTAGGAGAGACCCAGGAACACTGAGTAACTCTCCAAAGTGGTGGAAGCCATCCCCTTAAATAGCACCTTCGACTAAAGACAAAATGTTGGGGGTGGACACAGTTAGTTATGGGAGGTTGCCAGGAAAAGCACAGTAACAGGGGAACTGTTGTCACACAGATCTAAGTTCGGGCCTTCTCCGCTGACAAGGCAGGCAGGCCCGGCACAGTGACGGAGACACCCTTAGAGATGGGCCTGTCACTTACAGATGCAAGTGTTCCCTACCAAGTTAACTTCTCTTCGCTTTTCGGAGTTTCTCCTTGTCTGCAGTTTCTTAAAGTTAACCAGCCTAAAACAGTCTATATCCCAAAGAGGCATATTTTGGGGTGGCAAACTCTGCTCCCCTTTGTAACCCGTGTTCCTCCCCTCCATGCAGTTAAATGCTGGCTCGCTGGCGGCCTGCGACCTGGGCCGGCGTGTGCGCACGCCCACTCTGCCACCTGGAAACACCGCGAGGGCAAAGTGAGACGCCGCGGCCACCGGGCAGCCCGCGCCCACCTGGCCCGTGCCTGCGGCCGCGAGCGCCTGCGCTCCCAGGGCTTCGGAGGTCTAGGAAGATGCTCCGAACGTCAACGGAGGTAAGTTCATGCTTCACTTGCCGAAACGACATCCAAGTGACACGAATGTGTCAAACTGTCAGCGATCCACAGGGACAGCCGGAACGCGGCAGGCAGCACACACGCGGACGCGCGTCGTCACGCTGCGCAGTCCGGGGGCCGCCAGGCCGCAGTGCCCGGCGCCCCGGACCGCGACGCGCCCGCCGACGGCGAGTTCGCTCCGCGGCCTCGCTCAGCGGCGCCGCGGCCCGGGAGCGCGCGACAGTGGCGGGCGCGCGACAGTGGCGGGCGCGCCGCGGGAGGCCGAGGCCCCGGCCCGGCCCCGGCGCCCTGCCGTCCGCTCCGGAGCCCCGGGGCTGCGCGCCTGGGTCCCCGGCCGCCGCCGTCAGCGCCCGTCAGCGCCCCGCCGCCCGCGCCGCCCGCGCCGCCAATCGCCGGCCTCGCACCTGCGGGCAGCGCGCCCCGCCCAGCGCAGCGTCCCCGCGTTCCCGCGTCCCCGCGTCGGCCCGCGCGCCGGGGGCGGAAGCGGCGCCCTGAGCGGCCCGGCGCCCGGCCCGGCCCGTCGCTCTGCCGTGGCTTCCGGGCGCCGCGCGACCCCCGACCCCGACCCCGACCCTCGACCCCCGACCCCGCGGGGCGGCCCCGCCGCGGAAGGCGGCGGCCGCGCTCCATGCCCGTGTGGTGCTGCCGCTGCGCCCTGTCCGCGCACTTCAGGTGACTCCGCCGCCGGGGCCGGGAGGGGACGGGGAGGGAGAGGGAGACGGGGCCGGGGGGTGGGGTCGCGGATGGGCCGGGGCCGGGGCGGCGGGCTCCTCTCCCCGCCCCGCCGTCCCCTCCCCCTCCCCCGGGGCCCAGTTCGGGCGCAGGGTCGCGGAGCGCCCCCGTCACGGGCCGGCACCCTTAAGAAACGCGGTGACCTCGGTTCCGGGGTCGGGGGAGGCGGGGAGCCCGGGCTCCGGCTCGTCGGCCGCCGGAGCCGTGTTTATGGCCGAAACGGAACGACGCGGCGCGGCCGCACCCCCGTGACGAGGGACGCGCCCGGGCACGGGGACGGGTCGTGACCAGTAGACCCGGCCTGGTCAGGTGCGACGCGCTCACCGAGGCCTCTGAAGTTGGAGTTCGTGCGTGGAATCGAAGTGGCCCACGAACTTGGATGTAAAGAAAGACACAGCACTGTTTTCACTAAACTTAACCAAAATCCAATGTCTTCAATGACGCGGAGAAGCAACAAATCACAGTACTATTTGTCGCTGTCACCACGGGAAACCACAAGGCTTTTCCTTGCGCAGCCGTCGCGGGTGTCAGCAGCGCTGCGGTGCGGTTTCAGCGCCGCGGGAGCTTTTCCAGAGCAGGAGCGCGCACCTGCAGGCCGCCTCTGCCAGCGCCGGAGCCTCCTCCAGGGAAAAGGTGCCGACCCGCTTTATCGCGGCGTCTGGAACCCAACCCGCAGCCCCTGGAGGCGTGCCTGTAAAACATGTCACAAGTTTACGATGTAAACTGTTTTAATATATAGGTTTCCTTGTAAACGCTACATATCTTTTATGCGTTTAATAATATTAAAGATGACGTCCGGAGGCTTCGCCGAATTGCAGAAAGGGTGCCAGGCACAGGGAAGGCTCAGAAGCCCTGCTGAGATAGGGAATCGCAGTCCAGGCCTGCCCAGCTTCTCGGTTCCGTGGGCATCTCTAAATTCTGGATATTTCATAAAATGGTTTCATGTAATAAACTGCTGGATTTTAAATTCTGGGCAAATTTGCATGTTAGCTGTTTTACGGACAGTGGGTTTGCCAGTATCAGATACACTTTGGCGGGTTTTAGAAAACAGGCCTTGCTAGTGCAAACTCGTTAACCTGAGGCCCCTGAGAAAGTACAGCCTTTTGACACCTTGGGTACAGTTGAACTCTTAGGAACACAGCCAGGGATTCATATCCATTCAGCTGGCCCAGGTGGTGAATACCATACGCTCACCTCATTGTACAGAGGTTTGGAGGAGGCGCTGAAAACAAAGTGCGTGCTATATTTTCATGTCGGAGGATAAAAGAAAACAAGCCTGCTTTCCAAAAGATAAAGATTGGGATAATAAAGCATGTTTTCATTGTGAAAACAGCTATATTTAAACCTTTTTAAATAAAACATTTAATATTTAAAACAGCCCCTTTAGGAAGAAGTTTATAATTTACTAATACTTCTCTTTTGAGCACTTGCATTAGAAACACATTTTAAACAGGTTGTGACAACATCTACATTTTAGATCTTGTCTAATATCTGAAGGGATAGTATTGTGAGGCAGTTGCCCACTAGCTTCCCGAGGGAGAAGGCCCCACACTTCCTGTTCTGGAAGATGAGCAGTGTGGCTGGCTTCATCTGGGACTTCAGAACCTCTTTTCCTAAGGTCACGCTTCCAGAGACTACGGAAAGTCAGATAGCAAGCATTGCATTTCAGTTTGGTCATTGGAAGACGCATTGCCAGATCTGAGAAAGTCTTTTTATTATCTAAGTAGTATGCCTGTGCCATCTTTTTAAATTTATTTTGAGACTTAGGAGTCTGATGTTTCAAAGCGAAAGATGGAAGGCCTCTAAAATCATCTTAAATTTCAGAGTTTTTTAACTTGATGCTTAACGGTAGGATAACTGTCTTTTCATACATGTGAAGTGCTGTTCTTTAGTATTTCCTAAAATGTAATTATATATATTCCTCAATCTAATTAGCGTCCCAAATAAAGTAGATTTTTTTACTCAAAAGAAATACTTTTTAAAACAAGAAAAATTCATCAAATTAGGTATCTAAAATAGAAATTCACACTGTTCATGGGCCTGTGATTTAGTACGCATGCTGTAACACATGTATAACAATACTAAATTTATAACTTAGTCTCTGAATTTTTTAGAAAGAATATTTACTAGTAGTCCTGTGTTTCATTGTTGCCTGATGTAAAACCAGTGAACCATATTTTTGTTTTTCGTTTGTTTCTCTTGATTCAGTTTTTCATATTTGTGTTAAAGCAGTATTAAATTTATCAAATACCATGCAAGCTTATAGCAGTATTATAGGTTCTATACAGATTATTACACATAGTTGATACTAGTGACTAGTAGAAAATCAAAACGAATTGCCTGTATGATACAGAGAATTTAGATAAGCTAAAACTTTGGTTCTACCTATTCCACTTGAGTCCTGGGATAGACTAGAGTTAAGCTGTTTGAGGCCCACACACACAAAAACGCCTACTAGAAGTAATAAATGAATTCAGCAATATTGCACAATACAAGATCAGCATACAAAAATCAGTCGTATTTCTATACATTAAGAATGCATTATCTGGAAATGAAATCAAGCACACAATTCTATTTATACTAGCATCAAAAAGAATGAAATAGGAATAATTTTAACAAAAGAAACAAGACAAAACTGTAATATTGAATGTCAACTGTAATCGAAAAATATATATATAAAAAAAGAAATGTGAGACTTGTATGCTTAAAACTACACGACATCATCAAGAGTAAATAAAGGCCTAAATAAAAGGAATCCCATGTGTATGGATTGAAAATCGTAATATTCTTAAGATAGCAGTATTTCTTAAATTGATCTACAAAGTCAGTGCAATCCTATCAAAATGCTAGCAGTCTTTTTTTCAGAAAAGCATATGGAATTTCACAGAACCCAGAATAGCCAAGACAGTCTCGAGAAAGAACATAATTGGAGGACCCTCACTTCCACATTTCAGAATTTATTACAAAGAAACAAATTAACACTGGAATTGAAAGTCCAAAATAAATCTTTACGTAATTCATGGTCACTTGGTTTTCCATGGGATCCCAAGACAAAGAAGAAATAACAGCCTCTTCAGCAAGTGGTGCCAGGACAGATGGACATGCACAAGCAAAATAACGAGGTGGGGCTCCCGCCTCACACCTCACGGAGAACTAACTCAAGTAGATGAAATGCCAAATGTAAGAACTAGAACCATTAAACTTACGGAAGAAAACACCGGAGTAAGTTTTTGTGACTTTGGATTAGGCAGTAGTTTCTTAGGCATGACAACAAAAGCACAGCAACAAAAGAAAAAACTTAATTGGACTTGATCATAATTGAAAACTTTTGTGATTAAAAGAACATAAAGTGAAAAGGCAACCCACAGGATGGGAGAAAATATTTGCCATCACGTATCTGAAAAGGGACGTGTATCCAGAATACATAAAGAATTTTTAAAGCTCAACAATAAAAAGACAGCCCAGTTTGAAAGTGGCAAAGGATTTGACTGTATCTGCAAAGAAGACGCATAAATGGCCCATGAGCACGTGAAAGGGTGTTTATCATCGTCCGTCATTGCAGGAGCGCTCAGAGCTAAAACGAATTCCTAGAGAGGCGGGTGGGAAGGAAGGGAGGTTGGGAACCAGCGTTAGGATCTTTCCATGTTTCAGTATCTCTATCTCTTTGGGAATTAATAAATGTATAAACCTCATTTCTTTTACCAAAATGCACAAGTTATAAGTACAGTAACCTTTCCTTAAAATGTGACTTTTTTCTAAATATATAGGCTTTAATGCATTCCCCTTTTTATTGAGAGAAAAGGAAAAGAGAAACTACCTATTCCTTGGAGATCTCAGAGTCATAAAAATCTCTAATCAGTACTACATTTTTGGTTATTAAAGATAGCTTCTTATTTAGGATTTGTCTTACATAGAACTTGCCTATCAAGCACTTAAGAGACGTTAGCAGCTATTTAAGATTTCAGCATGGTCTAGGTTGACATGTAGCTAAGCTATTAATTTGAAAGCATTAATCAGAAGGATTTTCTTTGCTCCGTGTATGAACTATTGAATATATTATGGCCTAAATAAAATCTGAGTAGAGATTTTTCTTTAAAGGCTAAATTGACTACATGTCTTTTATGTCTTTGTTCCATGTTTGTTTTTCTTTTTAAAAAAGAAACTATAGTGACACTGAAACCGAAGGAGAGATTTTTAATTCCTTAGTGCAATATTTTGGTGATAATTTGGGGCGAAAAGTTAAAGCGATGCCATTAGTTGAAGAAACTTCCTTACTTGAAGATTCATCAGTGACTTTGCCTGTGGTAATAATAGGTAAGTTACTGCATTTTATCTCTTAAATTTGTTGTGATCCTTACTACTTCTGTAAACGTACAGTTGCATAACTCAAGTTCTTAGGATTGTATTGAAGAAGTGTTGTTAGGTTTGATATGTTAAAGCAACCAATAATCAAATCTTAGGAGAGACAAATTGGTTTATCTGATATTAGGTCCTAGTTAAAATGCGACATCCTTTCATTAAAGAACTGATACTACGTTATTTTAAAGCACCGGCTCTCAGTCAGTCGTGTTGATTATATGACAGCGTTGCGGTAACGACGCCCAGTGTTGCTCACGCCCTCCCCGCACCGGGCACTCTGTGTACGTCACTGGGTGAGATCTTACCGCACGATGGCCCTCCGATGCAGCGCGGTTCCGTGACCAGAGCTCGGTGACGAACATCGTAGTCTTGTGCAGTGATGTTTAGAATTTCCTTAACCACAATATTTCTGTGATTTCTCCTTTGTACCACCTCAACAGATAGGCGTATAAGAAATTAAAAATTAAGTTATTAATAAAACCTAATTACTTTAGAATTACAAAAGTTTTTATGATTGTTTTAGTGCGTGTATTTCCCTGTCACGTGTATCTTCCATCTAATATTCAAACGCACACGAGGTTGGCAAGTACTATAGTATGAGGCAACCTGAAGAAAGAGACATGGGACATAACGTACCTTGGTGGCAGGCAGCCTCTGCAGTTCCTTTGATAGTCCGTTTCACAGAAAGGGCAGAGGAGAGAGAAGCCCTGTCCTCTCACTGGCATGGGGGACGGTCAGCACAAGAAGGAAAGGAAGGAAGAAAGCAGGTCGTTCTACACTGGTCACCTCTGGGGAACAGGCTAGAGATGACAGCTTTTGCCCTCGTGCTCCTCCTGGATGTCTTGGAGACCATACTCTTGGTCCACTGTCCAGCTTCTAGCCACACTTATTTTCCGTCCTGGCTGCCTTCCAACCAGGAACCATGGCTGCTGCTTCTAGCTCGGTGTTGGGAAGTCTGGAAGGAAGAACTACCTTCATTTCACCTGCCCACCTCAGTCCCCCGTCCCCTAGTCCTGTTTGCCCCAGTTGGCCGACGAGTGGCACCGCCAGCCCGAGCACACGTAACGAGCTCATTTCCTCAGTCTATGCGTTGGGTTTCTATTGTATGGATGTTTCGCAGTTGAGTCCCTTGTTGACATCTTGTTTGCTTCCGCTTTTTGAGTTGCGAGTACAGATGCTGCACACAGTCGTGTGCAGGTTTGTGCATGTTCACTGCATCTTCGGCTCCTGTGGGTAAACACCTAGGAGTGTGAGTGCTGGGTCACAGAAGACAATGCTCAGCTTTTTAAGAAGCTGTCGGTCTTCCAAAGTGGCCGTGGCACTGCGTTCCCAGCAGTTACGAGAGTCCCTGCTGCTCCACGGCCTCGTCAGCACTTGGTATTGTCTGTTGTGGGTTTTAGCCATTCCGATAGGTGTGTCGTGTTACCCCGTGGTTTCATTTTGCAGTTCTGTAATGACATGATGCTGAGCATCTTTTCATATGTGTATTTGCCATCTGTGTCTCTTCGAGGTGTGTTCAGATCTTTTGCCTGCTTTTTGAACTCTCATATACAAGAGTTCTTTGTATAACAAGTATGTTATCAAGTGTATGTTTTGCACATATTTTCTCCCAGTCTGGGACTTTTCATTCTCTTAACAATGTCTTCTGCAGAACAGAAAATGTGAACTTTTCAAAGTCCTGCTTATCAGTTTTTTTTTTCATGGATCCTGCTTTTGGTGCTATATCTAAAAACTCACTACCAAACCAGAGGTCACCTAGATTTTTCTCCTACGTTGTCTTCTAGAAGTTTTATAATTTTGTTTCTTATGTTTAGTTGGGTCTGTGTTCTGTTTTAACTTTTGTGAAAGATATAAGGTCGGTCGCTGGATTCATATTTTTGCATGTGTGTATACACTTGCTCCAGAACCATTTGTTGAAGAGACTGACTCCACAGGCTCGCCTTTTCTCCTTTGTCAAAAAGAAGTCGACTACATTTCTGAGAATCTATCTCTGGGCTTTCTGTTCTGTTCCATTGATCTGACTGTTCTTTAGTCTTTGATTCAAGGAACTTAGCTCTTTGCCTCAGATCTTAACTCCCACTCTTTGTCATTTGTTTATCATTTTTATGAAGGCAAATGATTTACTTTCCTTGTCTTTTGAGTTTTGCGTCATGCTTAAAGGCTTCCCACTCCAGCAATCTAAGTAGAAATATTACCCGCTTTCTTAATAGTCTTTATGATTTTACTTCTCATATTTACATCTGTGAGCTTATTTGGGACAACATCTTAGGCAAGGAACAGGATTTTTTCCCTATGGCTGGCAGTTGTCCCAGTTGAATTAAATTTTTGATAGATGTGGATAATAAAGAAGTAGCAACCCAGACTAAAGAGACCACAGAAATGGAAGCAGTTCACCAGCGTTCAACACAAAGTCCAGTTTGATTTTAGTTAAAACATATCAAACATAGAAAAGTAGTAATAGGAGACAGGACTGGACAGATGGTTCAGATCAGAAGATGGAGGGCACTGGAATAGAGCAGCCAACATGCTGAAGATCACGTGTTACTGAAACTCACCTGGATATAGAATGTGACGTGATTTGGGGGTAGGTGAGTCTTAAAGAGAATCAGGAGGAGACTTCTGTCTCGGGAGAGGGTGTAGGAGTGAGAACAACAAAGACACTGACCGGATACAGGTGACAAGACAGGTTTAGAACCAGAACCTCATTAACTTAGGATTCTGCTGATGCCATAAGTCAAGAAGGGATGGTGTTTAAAAGGAGAAGGCACCTAAACAAGAGCTCATGAATTGCTTGTGAACACATCGATGATGTTACTAGTGGTCTTCCAGGTGGAGTGAAGAAGTAGCATGTGGACACGGGGGGTATATTTTGGGAAGAGGTCAACCTAGGGAGTCTAACTCTGGGAGTCAGTAGCACAGAGCTGAAGTTCCGACTACATGGGGCTCACCTAGGAAAATGGGAGTGAAGACACAAGTCCGAATCTTGTGGATACTTGGTTTTAAGAGCTGAGAGAAGTTGAGAATTGGTGAGGGAGAAAAGCCAAGGAATAGCATTAAGATGCATGACACACCCTTTCCACCCTTTTTTTTTTTTTAAATAGGAAATGGACCCTCAGGGATCTGCCTTTCTTATATGTTATCAGGCTACAGACCATATTTATCATCAGAAGCAATACATCCTAATACAATCTTACACAGTAAATTAGAAGAAGCAAGACATCTTTCCATTGTTGATCAGGTATTATTTCTTACATGTCAATCCTTTTAATTTTTTTTTTATTCTGAAACATGATTAGTTTTCTACTTATATGAGCATTGTGTTTCCTAGTTGAATATCCTCTTCTAGACAAGACTACCATTTTTTAGATTAGTAAATATATTCTGCTGAGTTACTTCTATTTTCCCGAATTGGTAAGAGCGGAATTCCCAACTGGTTTCCTGATAGACGTTTAATAGGTGCTGTCTGCTTATGGAAGTTCGGGGAGCGCTGCTTTTATAACGTCCGGGTCACTGTAGACATGTTAAGGCATCTTCCAGGCATCTTCAAGTTTTGCAGTAAAAGGATCTGATTAGATTTGTTGAAACCCAATCGTTTCCAATATTTATTTGACTGAAGAATCTACTACGGTCTCAAGGAACATCAGTGTTCTCTAGCACACTATCCGGGAAATGCTGGGTTAGTGTAAGGGCCTGCACTTAGCTGTGATAGCTGCTTTTTAGTGTTATTTTTTCCCCCCAAAACTATGCCTTTTTTTCTTTCTTTTTAAAATTTCATTCAGGACTTAGAATACCTGTCTGAGGGTCTTGAGGGCCGATCGTCCAATCCTGTCGCAGTGCTTTTCGACACGCTTCTTCATCCAGATGCTGACTTCGGGTACGACTACCCCTCTGTGCTGCACTGGAAATTAGAGCGCCACCATTACATCCCTCACCTGGTCCTTGGGAAAGGCCCACCTGGCGGAGCTTGGCACGTGAGTCCGTTCTTTGCAGCGTTTCAGCATAGGTGACTTACTACAGGGCATCTCGATGACACCATCTGATTCTTAAATATTGAGATAATACATGATGTTACTGAATTTTTACCTGGAAATTTTAATCCCGTTCAATTAAATGTGGGTTAATTACTAGAAGTTAGGTCAAATTTGACAACCGATTGTCTTAGACTAAGCATTTCTCTATACTATTTCGTGAGAATTATACAGAAAATATTTCAAGACTATTTTGCATATTAAAAAATGTTTAATTTACTCACTTTAGAGATGACAGAATCTCACACAGTATTTCATAGTCATATCCATTATTTCCCTACACTTTCAAGATCTTAAATGAAAACTGCATCGTAAAAGCTGCATCAGTCTGCTCGGGGCTTAAAACACAGGGGCTTATTCGGCACAGTGTGGAGGCTGTGAGCTCCGCCGGCCGCCGGCCTGCTGGGTTCGCAGTGAGCGCTCCTTCCCTGACCTGCAGAGAGCCGCTTCCTCTCTGCCTGTTCTCACCAAGCCACTGACCCGGTCCTGAGGGCCATAGCCTCATGACCTCATCTTAGGCCTAATGACCTCAGAGAGAAGGGAATCGATCAGGGTCGAATTTCCGTGATTTTGTACTTACACCTACACATTTAATCTGCATTTATGCTGCATCTTCGTTTCTTATCCCGTGTTCTGATGGAAGAAGCATCAGTCCTAAGGCCAGCCTCCCAGCCGCATTCTGGATCCCCACCTTCTCGGGGACATTGCCCCCCGCTCTCGTACCTTCAGTTTCTCCGCTTGCTCATATTCATCAGTATGTAAACGTGCGAAAATTATTTTCTACCATTAAAAAATTCTTATGTGCCGGCTCATCTGTCCCCTTTTGTTTCACAGCCAGTGTCTCGAAATAGCTCCCCATAGCATATCATCTGCGTGCCTTTGCCGCCGCCTCCTTCGGTCCCCTCACTCTCGCTCTGTCACTGTTTTTCCACTGGAACTTCTCTTTCTGAAGGTCAGCAACTTCCTTTGTGCTCCATTTGACAGAGTCTCAAATTTTATCTTTCCTGACCTCTGAAACACGTGGCAGTGGCGACTGCCACTCTTAGATTCTTTCATCTTTGTTTTGCTTCCTGTTCGGTCACTCTCAGTTCCCCTGTGGGCTCTTGTTCTTTAAAACTGCGCTTCTGCACTGCTCTGTCCCAAGCCGAGGTCTTCAACTTTTTCTTGTCCCTGGGTTGTCTCACACTTCAGTGACTTGCATGTCAGTGCCGCTTGGTTCCAAAACCGGAGTCTCCAGCCCAGATCGCTGGTCTTGTAGCCAACTAGATGCATTTCTGCAGCTGTTCCACGGGTGCTGTCAAGCTCAACTGCTTAAAACTAATCAGCTTTATCATTCGGGTCCTGCCATTTCCTTATCGTGGAATGACGCTAACGTAGCTACTCAGGCTTTCCAGATGAGATGCTTGCGGCTCCAGACAACTTCTGATATGTAGCAGAATCTTAACAGCCCCCCTTCTGATGATCCCAGTTTTTCATCTTAGCCCTGGTCCTAGGATCAGGCCCAGCCTGCCTCAGGCAGCTTGCTGCGTCCTCTGCCTGTGATCTACGTACCGTCATGAATAATAGGCTCCATAAGGCCTAGCACATAGTGAGTGTTCTGTAAATGCTGGCCAGTAATAGTAAGTCCTGTTCCCAGTGCTGGGCTGTACAGGAACAGGGCAAGAGTTAAGAGAGAAAAAGCTGGTTGAAAGAGATCACCTGTCACTGGGACAGGTGCTGCTGGCCCTTGGGCTTTCCTTTGTACTGAGCAGCGCAGAAGCCAGCAGGACACTGCAGCTGGAAGGGCTCGCTCCCGTGGAGGCAGCACTCTGAGCAGGGAGTGTGTTCTCCGCCAGGCACCGATGCTTTGCCAAGTTCTAGGAGATGCGTGCTGTAGCCAAACCAGCTTGGACTTTACTATTATAATTGATGGGGGTGGGGGGTACTTCTGCCATTAAAAAATCTATTAATGTTAAGATGGGAAGGCATCCAAAGTATGGAAATTAATGAACATTTTTCCTTTTGTTTAAAAAGCGAAAATATTGATTTGTTTCTCTAACGTGAAATTCTGCATCTTAATTACCATGTTGATTATAGGCAAAGCTATCAACATCGTGTAGTATTGGGTAATGTAAATTTGTTTTACAAACGTATAACTATGAAAGAAGAAGTGTAGATACACTAAATGATGAAAGCGAGATTTGCAAGTTTACTGGAATAAACTTTTGAGAAGTAATTTACACAACCATTTAGGACTTTGAGCTCTACTTATCCAGACTCTTAGTAAATGAGATAGGTTTGGTTCAAAAAAGAATCCATGTTCACTGCTTAAGTGTGTTTTTTGATTGTACATTTTTTATTCAAATAGAATATGGAAGGCTCCATGTTGACAATCAGCTTTGGAAATTGGATGGAGCTACCTGGACTTAAATTTAAAGACTGGATGTCTAGTAAACGAAGGTAAAGACCAAACTATTAAAATTCTTTGGTGTACAATGGGAAGAGTGTCAGCACATTTCAAAATATTTGTGCTCCTGTCCTAGATGAATAACATAAATGAGTATGTCTGCCAAATTAAAAGCCTCTCTGCAGCAGTGATGGAGCTAGTCCCCACTTAGACACGTAAATGAAGCACAGAGGTGAGTGAGGGCTTGTATGGAGACTGGGTTCCTCTGTGCTTCTGATGATGGATTTACTCCGTCCCGTTAAACCACTCTGTTCAGTTACTTTCTCGTCCACCAACATATCCTTTCCACATTCACTTATTTTTTGAATGGACAGAGAACTTCATGTGTGTAGATCTTGTACACATACCTAAAGTGCTTGACTTTCAGAGCAGAAGAGTGTGTATGATTAATAACTGAGAATGATGTAATACACTAGAATCTGTGATGTGATTCGCCCCTTGGATATAGAGGTAAATATTTAATGAGAAAGTAGGAGTAACAGAAGACTGTCAACTTGGAAGAATGTAAGTTTATCTACTTGGGAGAAAGAACTCAGAGTTTTAAAAGAGAAATCTGAAAAAGCCCTATCATTTTCAAGGATAGTAAACATTAAACTAGACAGGAGCTACTAATACAGAGAACCTACTCTAATTTGGCTGCTTATAGAAACAGTAACTGGCAGCAGGAGGTTACGCAACCTTTGTTAGAACCGGGCTGCGACATCCGGAGCTTGACTTCCTGCTGCACAGAAACCATGTTAACAAACCACGTTAATCCACAGCAATTTCCCTTGAGAAGATTTAAGGAGAGCAGATTTAGACCAGTACGGGTAAACTGAGATTAAATCTCTCCAATATTCCTTTTGTGTTTTTAAAAAGGTATTTTATGTGGGTTTGAAATGTAAAGTTACACAATCAGGCAAGTTGGACAAGTTCTTGATTTCATAAGTAAGCAAGCCAAATTGCTCAATAGTCATCCCTTTGAGATGTGGGTAAGAAAAGAAAGCTTTGTGCTTTATGTACCAGAAGAGTTCATCCTTCTAAATTGGGGATATTGTGTATAGAATATATGAAAAGGGATCTCTTGGTAAGTATTACCCTCAGTTCTCCTTTGTATAGTGTTACGAGAAGACTCTTAGATCTCTAGAGATTGGCAAGGTTTGAATCCGGACTCCGTAATTTCTGACGTTGGGACCCGGTCAGATAAACTTGCCCATCAGTTTCCTGGCATGTGAAATGGGGGGGCGGGGGGATAACAGTGGTAGTAACTGCTACATAGGGTTTCTGTAAAAACTGAAAGTTCATACATTCTAAATCTTAACTATTATCATCACTAAACTTTAAGAAGAAAAATTTTTATGAACTTCTTCCAAATATGTTATAATTAATTTCGCAAAAGGATTTGGTATGTTTTTCCTGTCGCTCATCTCTAATTGGGGCACAGTGTTTAGAGGGGGTGCTAATGCCCATTGTTTTAAAATTCAAGTGGAAAATGAAAAATATATTAATGCACATATTTATAAGGTATATAATCTCTTCATGAGTGGGAAAACAGAAATGTTGTATTTTATGTACTTAGATGTAAAACGGTTTAGCAGAAGACTTATTTTTTGTGATCATTAAGAAAATAGAAAGCAACTTACTAAAAACTGTCAAGAGGTCCGGAGTATCTTTAAGAAGTATACGTATTGCAGTTAGACCTGTAATCTCTCTCCAATTCTGACCTAAATAATTTTGTCCGTACGTATAGTTACAGGTAATTATTTATATTCGTGAGACTATAAAATACTTTTCATATATCCATATTTAAATACCTTTATTTAATAAAAGTTTATTAAATAAGAGGCAGCTAATCGGAACGGCTGCCGTGTAAGACGTCAGAGAAACAAAGACGCGTTCGATACAGTCTCTACCCCCGTGGGGCTTCCGCTTTTTAACTAAAGAGAAAAACTTTCTTTCTTTGTAAACTGTTAGGATAATTCATAGCTAAGACAATTCAGGGGAATTAAAAAGCTGTAGCAGCTTCCTAGATGGAGCGGCAGTAACCCGTCCTCACGGGGTGTCTTCCCTTCTCCTTGGCCAGGAACCTAAAAGCGGACCGGGTTTTGCCAGAGGAAGTGGCTCGCTACTATAAGCACTACGTGAAAGCCATGGGTCTCCAGAAGAATTTCCGGGAGAACACGCACATTACCTCTGTGTCGAGACTCTACAGAGGTCCGGACGGCAGTGACGGTCAAGACAGAGACGTTGCGGCACAGCGTCTGCAGATCGAGAAGTCAAAGTTCACCAGGAGAAACTGGGAGATCCGGGGCTATCAGCGAGTAGCAGATGGTTCCCATGCTCCGTTCTGTCTCTTCGCCGAGAATGTCGCTCTGGCAACCGGAACGCTGGACTCTCCTGCACACCTGCAGATCGAAGGCGAAGACTTCCCTTTTGTGTTTCATTCGATGCCCGAATTCGGAGCGGCTGTGAGCAAAGGGAAGCTGCGCGGCAAAGCGGACCCAGTGTTAATTGTGGGCTCTGGGCTCACTGCAGCCGACGCGGTGCTGTGTGCTTACAACAGTAACATCCCTGTGATTCATGTGTTTCGCAGACGAGCAACAGATCCAAGTTTAATTTTCAAACAGCTTCCCAAAAAGCTTTATCCCGAATACCATAAAGTATATCACATGATGTGTACTCAGTCCTACTCTGCAGATTCAAATCTTTCATCTGATTACACCAGTTTTCCTGAGCACCACGTGCTTTCCTTTAAGTCAGACATGAAATGCATTCTTCAGAGCGTCTCCGGATTGAAGAAAATATTTAAACTGTCTGCAGCAGTAGTGCTGATAGGTTCTCATCCCAACCTGTCTTTTCTGAAGGAGCAGGGCTGTTACCTGGGCCATAACTCAAGCCAGCCAATCACGTGTAAGGGGAACCCTGTGGAAATAGACCCGTATACCTACGAGTGTGTTCAAGAAGCACACCTTTTTGCATTGGGTCCTTTAGTCGGTGACAATTTTGTTCGATTTTTAAAGGGAGGGGCACTGGGTGTTACACGCTGTTTAGCTACAAGACAGAAGAAAAAGCATTTATTTGTTGAAAGAGGAGATGGGGTAGCTTAAAGCGCTTTCCAAGTCATTTACATGGACAGTTCACCATTAAAGATTTTTAATAGTGTTTTTGCAGTGTACTGGATTGAATTTTCTGGACTTGAATTAACGGGAAGAGAGCTTCAGGCTATACTAATTCCTTTTTAGAGTTACAAGGACTTGGTGTTCTGATTTATACTGTAACATATCGAAGGTGTTGCTGTCAGCCAAATGGAAACACTGCCAATTTGGTATACTTTATGCTCTCACTTAACTAAAACATTCTTTTCTTCCAAGAGGTACTTTTTGTGATCATTTTTGGTTATTCGTTATGATTGACTCTAAAATATTACAGCCTACACCGATAAAACCGCACAGTCATTAGGCCGGAAATTGTCCTTACTACGTATTGGGTCACCTTGCTCCTCGAAGGGCGGTCCGAAGACCAGCCTCAGCTTCATCTGTAACAGTTGTTAGAAGTGTAGACTCTCAGACCCCAGGACAGACTTGCTGAATCAGAAACCACATCTTAACGGGATCCTCAAGGAATAGGTGTGCTGTTTAAGTAGGAGACACACTGGTCTAAAAGAAAATGGGATGCGAGGTATTATGCTGGAGGTGGGCTGGAGACAGGCATTTAACTCAGGTTTGATTTATTTTGAAATTACCAATTGTATAAATCAAACTTATTACCAAATATGATCTTTTAAGAATATTTTTTTATTGTTGAAAGCTTGACAGGTACTTCGTATTCTTAGCCCCTAATAATTTTAAAATGGTCCAATAATGTTGGCAAACACTCAGATAGCCAGAGCTTGCCAAGTATTTTCTGCAGATTTATTCTCTACTTAATTAGCATAACACTTAATATTACTTGCAAATCAGTAAATGTGACTGGAACTACCCTTCTCTTTGTGAACACTGAGTTAATTTCTGTCACTGAAACTAAGGTTTTGGGGCATAAGTACTTCTAATATTGTAATACTATTTGGGTATTGCCAGAATTATTAAAGATTAATACTGAAAATCAGGTTAAAACATTTCCATTCCCAAGATTAGTCTGAAATTTGTTATAGATGACATAGCATCTCTTTCTACGGTTATTTTTTGAACTGTATGCTCTATCTTGGTTTATACTTATTTAGATATACTTAATATCTGTATTTTCATACAAATCCTCAGAACTTTTAGTTAGAAAACTTTCCTGAAGTTCTCCATGGCAAACTGAGTTTCTCATTCTCTTGCTTGCTTGCTCTCTTAGAATTTATTTCATCTGGAATGTGTCTTTGAACATCTAATTTTCTTTTTTCTTAGTATTAAAAAATGGACTAAAGTGTACATATTTTTCTGTCCAGCTTTTTGCAGTGTTATGTTTACAGGATCATAATTCACCTTAAAATAGAATCATTTAGAATATACTTGCCTCTGAACAATTAGCTGTTTCAGATAAACTGATCAATTCTTATATTCTTGATGACTGTCATGTCTGGTTAAGTTTAACGATTTTATGATATGATTCAGTTTTAGTTTATTATAATGCTAACTTTTTTCAGGTTAATTTCACATCTGCTGGAAATGGTATAACACCCTCTGACTACACTGCAACTGAGCACTCTTTGCTTGCCTGTTCTTTTGAGATCTGAATGAGCTGGACTGGATGTTTTTTCTTAATGTCACCTTTAAACTGAAAATGACATCATTATAAAGATGGTTTCTAGGCTAGGGAAGGACAAGACCGTGGACAATCCCCTGGGTCTCAAACGTTTGCTCTCACCCATCCAATAGCATTTATGTAATGAGATTATTCACCAAAAAAAAAAAAAAAATTTTCAGGGAAAATAAAGCTTCATTAAGGCCCTAAATAAACCTGGTGAAAATTTCACCTTCAGTAACCTTCCTATTTCTCAATTACCTCTCAAACCTAGCTGTCCTGTGTTGCATATAACATTAAAGCATTTTCCTGTACTCTTGTACTCCTAAATTGATTAATATTTGTCCCAGAATTCTAAATCATTCCTTATTCTTCAGTGTCAACTAGCTAGTCAGAGAGGGAAAAAGCACTATCCAGCTGACTTGTCAGACCACGATGTGGGCATCTCCTTCATCTTTCAAAAGCCTTAGCTCCTGACAGAAGGTTTAAAAGGCAGAAGAATCTCTTCAGGATTTTCAAAATAATGCAATAAAAATAAGATGAAGCTACTTCTAAGTGTTTTAGGCAGTCTGAGTATGTGAACTTAGTTCAACTTTACTTTTTTGAAAACCTCTTAAGTTTTATCATGTAATATGTTTCCGTGGAATCAAATTCTAGTTAATTTAAAAAATCAGACTGAAAGGTATTTGAAGATATTACGTAGTCAATGGAAAATGGTGAAAAATTCTAAATAAATCGTGCTATTAAATGAAAGCACTGAAGTCCCAGCCTCTGGAACACTGAGACACCCAGAATGAAACAAAACCAGACTGAATTTAAAGGTCATTTAAAAAATCGAATTTGCTTCCAGGGCTGCTTACTGCATAAGCCACTTTGATCAGACCACATCATAGTCTTAAAAAAAACTACACTGTGAATTCCTAGGGGTAAAAAGGGACCAGGGTCGCTAAACCTAACCTGGTAAAGAGTATGTGGAGTAAGAATTAAACAGATCTTCTGCTTGTTTTGAATGTTCCCCTACCCACTGCCAGGCTAGTCAAGAAAAATGGTGTCTTTGGGGAGGCAGCAAGGCAAAAAAGTAACTGATAAAGCGTACAAAGAACGAAAAATAACCTTCGAATTTAAAATTAAAAGGAGAGCCTACTAGTTTCAGTTATGGTAGAGTAATGGGAATTGAACCTCCCCTTTCCCGTAATCAAATATTGGGGGGAAAAACATAAAGCAATGTTTTCACACAGTGGACAGAAGCCCTGAACTGATATTTAAGAGAAGAAACGAGAAGTGAGGTCCACAATCATCCTGACTTCCTGCCCGAGGCCACCTTCCAAACACCGGAAGTCGGGTATCCGGGGGGAAAACATCACAGTTCAGGGTCCTGCCGGAGTTTGATGAGCAGGGCGCCAGAGAGGACGGAGCTGCCCTGAGGAGCAGCTCCAGAAATCTGTATTATGATTTCCTTAAATCTGACAACCCAAGAGGCCTGGCAGAGACCAGTAACTGTAAGAAGAGGCTGAATGGACATCGTGGAGGTGTACAGTGCGTAAGGCATTGGAGTTGCGCCCAGCCAGAGTAGCAAGACCTTGCCAAACACCCAGACATGTAACTGAGACCCAAAAAGGTCAGGCCTTGGGAATGTGTCTACTCTAAATCCACGTTAGCCTGACTCTGAGCATCAACAGGATCAAGCTGATCTGCCAGTAAACTGCCTGCCAGCACAAAACTGACGATCTAAGAAGACAGCAAAATCCACACTCTGCAGAATCATAGCATCTGTAATCACTAACATAAAATAAACAGATTATTAGGTGTTAAGAAAATGTGACATAAGCAGGAGAAAAAAAAAAGTGAAAACAGATCCAGAGTACACACAGATGTTAGAATCAGCAGACAGACTTTTAAAGGTTACTATATAAATACATTCAAAAATATTAAAGGAAAAGATCAACAGTGAGTGAATAGGTGGTGACTGTCAGAAGAAAAAAGGTAAACTAATGAACATTCCACAGCCGAAAAATACATCCTTAGATGAAAAATTCACTAAGTAAGTGTAGAAACATACAGGACATTGCCAGAGTAAAGATCAATGAACGTGAGGACAAAGTAATAGAAACTATCCAAACCGAAGTACAGGGGTAAAAGGATTAAAAAATAATAACCAAACTGAATGACATGAAATAAATAACATGTAACTGGAATCCAAAAAGACTGTAGCAGAAAAATATACATGAAGAAATAAAAGAATTTTCCAAATTTGATTTTGAAATACATATCCAAGAAACTCAAACTGCAAACAGGATAAATAAAAAAGGAAACCACACGTATGCACTCCACAAACTGCTGAAAAACAAAGATGAGAAATCTTAAGCACAGGAAAAAAAATAACAGGGAACTAAAATAAAAATAACTGACCAAAAAAAAATGTAACAAAGAAGACAATGGAACAATGTTTCTTTAAAGTCCTGAAGTAAAAAAGCTCTCAAACTAAAACTGTATCCAGTGAAAATATCCTTTAAATTTAATGAAAGCTGAGAAAAACTGATGACAGGGGACCTGAAGAACAAGAAATGCTCAAGAAAGTTCTCACATCAAAGATACATAATATGACGAAACACGTCTACATGAAGGAAAGAGTGCCAGAGGTAAAAATTAAAATGATTTTTCTAATTCCTTAAATTTAAAATCCAATTGACTGTTGAAAAGAAAATAATAATGTTTAACCAGAAACAATTTAAAACGGGAACTAAAAAACTAAGATTTAGGACATGTAAAAGTAAAATATATAATTATAGCACAAATAATGATAAACTGGAACGCACGTTTATAAGATGTATGCATTATACAGGAAGTGGTATGTTATTTACTTGGACTGCAGTAAGACTACATATCCTTATATCAACTACTAAAAAAATTTAAAAGGTGTAGCTATAAAGCCAATAGAGGCAATGAAATGGAATACTAAAAAAAAAAAAAATTTTGATTAAGCCAAAAGCAGCCAGATAATAAGAAAAAAAAGAACAGATGGGACAAAGAGAAAAGCATGATGAGACTTCAACCCAACCATATCAATAATTATATAACATGTAAGTGGATTAAGCATTACCCATTTAAATGCAAATACCGCCGCAATGAATAAAAAACAAGCTTCAACAATATGGTGTTTACAAGAGAATCATAAAAATGTAGATACTGATAGTTTATTTTAAAAAACGACGGAAAATGCAAATGTTAAGAAAGGGGACTTCAAGTCTCCTTTGAAGTATTACTAGAGATAGGTATTTCATAACAAAAGGTTTAGTAAATCCAGACGATATACCTAATCTTAAACACATATGCTCCTAATTATCGAGTTTCAAGATGTATGAAGCGAATTTCTGGTCCAAAATGACCATACAGGAGGCTCCTAAATTCACCTCCTCCAATGCACACAATCTACAGCTACACACAGAACAATTCCCTCCGAAAGAAATGCAGAAACTAGCCAAGCGACTCCTACATATCGTGTGAATGAGAGCAAAACCCACATAGAAGGTGTAGGAAAGGCCGAGACGCACTCTGGCCATTAAGCACACCTCTGGCACAGCGACATATGGACAGGAAGGAACTCCCAACTCCCTTCTGAGGAGTGAAGGGTTAGAACCCAACATCTAGCACCCGAACTTTTAAGACTTCCACCTGAGGGACGGTCCTCCCCAAGACAATTAGCTCTGAAAGCCAACGGGGCTGGTGTCTGCAAGACCCACAAGTTTTTAACCAGCTATCCTTCTAAGGCTCAGTGTTGAGGTGGCAGACAGAGATGCCCAGCTCATGTCTTTCCCTGAAACACGCCTATTAGCATATCTGAATTGTAACAAAAAAGGAAGTTCTTAATTGGCTATTCCCCCGGAGCTCAGTGCAGAGGAAACAGACAATAATGCCCCACTCGCAGTTCCGTGAAGGATCTGCCTGAATACTTAAAGAGCTGCTGGGAGAGAGCCCAGCTTCTGGAAAGTCAGTCTTCACCTCAGTACTGACTGAGGTCCTCCCCTTTGGGACATCCGCAGAGCTTGGCACACGCTCACCTACGGGACCCACTAAGCACAAAGACAGTGGCTGGACAGTCACAAAAGTCTGAGAGACAGCCAAGAGCCAAGGCCTGGCCGAACAGCAAGGTTCATCTCCTACACGAGACCACCCCCTCAAGCTGGTTTACACCTATCAATAATTACTTTAAATGTAAGTGGACTAAATTTGCCCATAAAAAGACACGGAGTGGCTGAATGGATAAGCCAAGGAGACCCAAATACATGCCACACACTAGAGACTCACCTTAGGTTGAAGGACACACGCAGACTGGAAGTGAAGGGTTAGAGAGAGAGATTCCGTGGAGAGGGAAATTGAAAGAAGCAGGAGTAGCTACACTTACGTCAGACAAAACAGACTTCTATTCAAAGAGTGTAACAAGAGACAAAGAAGGTCATTATGTACTATTCTGGATCAACCCAACAAGAGGAATGTAAATATGCAACCAACCCAGGAACACCGAAGTATATAGAGCGAATATTAAGACTTGAATGAAGAAATTGATGGCAACACAATAATAGTAGGAAACACTTGAATACCTCGCTTTTAGCAACGGATAGACAAAGTCAGTGAGGAAACGTGACGCTTAACCGAGCCATTAGTACAAATAGACTTGATGGACAGTTACAGGACACTGCACTCAACAGCAGCAGAATACAAATTCTTCTCATGCACATATGATCATTCTCCAGGACAGATCATATGTTAGGTTATAAATCTTAGTAAATTTAAGACTGAAATCATATCAAGTATCTTTTCTGACCATAATGATAAGAAACTAGAAATCAATTGTAAGAAGAAAACTGGAAAACTCACATATATGTAGACACGGAAATAACATGCTACTCAATATAGTACTGGAAGTCCTAGCTAGAGCAGTCAGGCAAGAAAAAGAAACAAGAGGCTTCAAATCACACAGGAAGAAGTAAAATGGTCTCTATTTACAGATGACGGGATATTATAAATAGAAAACCCTACAGACTCCACCAAAAAGCTATTAGAACTAATAAATAAATTCCGTAAAGTTGCAGGATACAAAATATACAAAAATCACTTGCATCTCCATACACTAATACTGAACTACCAGAAAAAGAATAATCCCATTTACAACAGCATAAAAAAGAAAATACTTAGAAATAAATTCAACCCAGTTGGTGAAAAGATTTATTTGCTGAATACTGTAAGATGCGGATGAAAGAAACTGAAGAAGACACAAATAAATGGAAAGCTATTCTAAGCTCACGGATTGGAAGAATTAATACTGTTACATTTTCATAGTACTAAAAGCAATGTACAGATTCAATGCAATCCTTATCAAAATCCCAATGGCATTTTTCACAAAAGTAGAACAATCCTAAAATCTGTATGGAGCCACAAAAAACTCCAAATAGCCAAAGCAGTCTAAGAAAAAAAAAACAAAGCTGGAGGCAGCACACTTTCTGATTTCAAAGTATACTACAAAGCTGTGTTAATCAAAACAGCGTGCTACGGGCATTAAAAGACACGTAGCTCAGACAAAATGCAGAGCCAGGAATGAAGCCAGGCATTTATGGCCAATTAATTTTTGACGAAGGAGCCATGAATATACAATGGGGAAAGGACAGTCTTCAGTAAATGGTGTTTGGAAAACTGGAGAGCCGCGTGCAAAAGGATGAAATTGGGCCAGTATCTTGCATCCTACATGAAAATCAAACTCAAAACCAATTAAAAACTTGAACGTAAGACCTGAAATCATAAAACTCCTAGAAGAAAACAGGCAGTGACTCCCTAACACTGGCCTTGAGAACAATTTTTTTGGATTTGACAACAAAGGCAATTAAAGAAAAACAAGTGGAATTACCCGCATCAAACTAAAAAGCTGCTGCACACCAGAAGAAACCGTTAACAAAATGAAAAAGCAACCTAGAAGATGGAAGAAAACATCTGTGACTCATATAGCTGATGAGGGGATTAATATCCAAAACATATGAAGAACTCATACAACTCAATAGCAAAAACCAAAGAATCCGATTAAAAAATGGGCAGAGGAACTAAACAGACATTTGTCCAAAGACATACAAATGACCGACGAGTGCATGAAAAGGTGGTCAATACCACTAACCATCAGGACAAGGCAATGAAAAGCACACGAGGTATTTATGACCTCACACCTGTTGGAATGGATGTCGCCAAGAAGAGGAGTGTTGCTGAGGACGTGGAGAAAAGGGAACCCTACTGGACTGTCCGCGGGGATGTCAATGATACAGCGGCCATGGAAAACAGCATGGAGATTCCTCAAAAAAGCAACTCCCATGTGATTGAGCAATTCCGCTTCTGGCTATTCACCTGAAGGAAGCAAAGTCACTATCTCAGAGAGATGTGTACCGCCATGGTACACTGCAGTGTTATTTACAACAGCCAGAACATGAAAACAGCCTGGGCCACCATCGACAGATGAATACATTTAAAAAATGTAGTATACGTACACACTGGAATACTACCCGGCCATAAAAAGAAGGAAATCCTGCTATTTGTGACAACGTGACATTTGTCCAAAGACATACAAACGGACCTACATAGTATTATGTTACGTGAAATAAGTTAGACAAAGGCAAGTACTGTATGACCTCGCTTATATGTGGACGCTCAAAAAAGGAACTCTTAGAAACTGTGAACAGGCTGGTGGCTGCCTGAGGCAGGGGGTGGGGAAATGGGTCAAGGTGATCAAAAGCTACAAATGTTCAAAGTTAAATGAGTTCTAGGGTTGTAATTTACAGCATGGTGCCTATTATTAACAATACGATTTTGCATATTTGATAGCCGATAACAGAGATCTTAAGGTTCTTATATATATTGCAAAATGATTACCACGCTTCATCTTTCATGAAGATCTAGCAATGGTACAAATTAATTTATGGATAATTCTTCATACTATGCTATCTCTAACAACCTAAAAAGTAAGCTTGTTTGGGAGGCAGAGCCTAGGAACCTTTCAGTCAATATCGAAAACCTGTTCTGCTTCCTAGGACATAATGCACCAGTCCTTATAGTAACAAAAAAAAAAAAAAAAACTTTACCATAATTCTAATGTACAGCTAAAGTTGTTTGTCTACATTTAACAAAATCTTAAAAAATGCATTCCTTTTGTTACTCACAACCTCCCTGTAAGGTAGAAAGAAGACAATCTTACTGTTTCTACTTCGCAGATACAAAGCTAGGTCTGTAAGAAGCTCAAAACAGAGGTGCACCCAGCTCAGTAAGATGACCAGACGGGTCTCTCCACTCTAGTGAGGTGTACCCACAAGCTTCAGGAAGTCTTCTACAGTGTCTGCAGTTGCCAGCACCAGAATATGTGGTGACATCTTCACTGAAATTCATTTCATTTAAGGTCACTTCAGCTCAGAGAAGACTACTGCATAATGGAAAAGAAAAAAATTTTAAAAATTATGTTCTGATTTGCCTATGGTCTTCCGATCTATTCAGGGGCGAGCGGCAAGGTGCAGAACACTGTATATGTTATATGCTATCATTTTTGTAGAAAATTATTGAATAGGCATTAAAAATCTCTGCAAAGACTCATAAGAAATGAACATCGTGAATTTTTTCTGAGGAGTGGAAAAACGTAGCTAGGACAGTGGTGGAAGAGAGACTTTTTAATTCTTTACCCTTTTATACTTTCAGAATTTTGAACAGTGACTAACCACTCAATAAAAAGCAAATTTAAAGATGAAAAAAAATTATCGTAAGAGATGAGATGACAAAGACTGAAAACGGAACAAACCATACTACTTGTCACACACAAAAGAAATGGAGTTTTGTGTATTTTATTTAACAAATTCAGGCCATGGCATATTTGTAACTTAAGTTCACTCTATATACTATATGCATGTATCCCAGAGAAAAAAAGGAAGTAAATGCTTGATAGAAAATGTTTTCCTGTGGCTTCCTTATAAAATGCTCAATTATCTTCTCCTTTTCATATTAGGATTGTATCTGCAAAGAAAGAAATGGGGTTAAATGATATCTAGATAAATGATAGCATTTCTTTCGCTTTTCAAAATACATAGTCACACTTTAGCAAACAGAATGAGAATCCCAAGTTTACCCTTAGAATCAGATATTAAGCACTGACATTTTTACTTTCATTTATCCTTTTGATGTTGCTTTGATGACTAGTAAAATATCAACAAAAAGAATCCTATGAAAGCATTAAAATAATAAACAAAAACAATAGTTTAAAAATATGTGTCTATACTTCTTCCGGTGCGGCCTCAAACAGTCGTTCCCGTCCCCACCCTAACCCACCCCCACAGTCCCAATTAACGCATACCATTTGCACAAAAAAGCGCAACGAACCTAAAATATAATTACTTTACAGAATTTTCTCCTATAGCAATTCAACAAATGTAGCTGGGCAAACAGATGTTCTCATTTGACTACTTATGAAAAATCATTGCTTCTCGGCCTTTTGGCTGAAATCAAGTGAAAAATCAGCACTGTCAACATTTTGACCGATTCGTACTGTCAGTGGTAAAATTAAAGAACCAAATTTGCTGCAAAACAGACTTAAAAATATAGTACGTTCTTTATTTTGCCTTTAAGTTTGGGAAAATGTTATTGTCCCCTATCAATCCATAATAGAATATTTTACAATATTTGAGAACTAATTATTATAAGGTTTGTTGGGCCTGTAAGAATGCTGAAAATAAGTTAAATCAGAATTGAATTATAATTATTCATTTTAACTTCACTAAACCTCCCACAAGAACCTGCTTTGAAACCCTAATCCGGCCTTTTGTTTTTATGCATGTGCCCATTAAAACTAAACAAACGGTCTGGTATCTTGTCTTAATTCGAAACTATTCAGTCATAATTGTACTAACGGCTGAAAATCTCACGAATTTATCAGCCACATTCACCCGGCTCAAGAAGCTTCTTTGCCTGAATGCCCCGGGCAGACTTTCCATATCCTGTGGTGCGGTTCACTGAGTCCGCCCCACCCGTGATGCTATCTATGTCCGGTGAGCCCAAGGAAGAAGTGCTCAAGTAGTAAAAAGAAATACACAGCTGAAAAACAAAACACCCTTTAGGTGAAGGGACCAAGTGTCAGTTTCTAAGGACAGAAGAAAAATATTTCATCTCTACGAATAAAACTGAATTTTATATACATCGCTTGCTTTAAGATTCGTGAGAAAGCTGAAATCAGACTTTACCTAAAGAGGTCATCAGCGAGAGACTCTTCTTTTGCTTGTTGATTTTGCACCTGTAAAATCAACAGAATTTCAAACATTCGCTCCGCGATGCACACACGGTTAGTGGCCTGCTGCTCTGGCTGGTCAGTCGCCTCTACGATGTCCGCACCAGGCCGCCAGGTTCTGAGTTCTTGCCCAGCCAACGCCCCTCTCCACTGCCACGCACACCACGATTACTGCAAAGTCCTCTAATCGAACAACTTCCCCCGGCCAATCTCCTCTCACAGGCGACCATTTGAGAGGTTGAGTTTTTAAACCTTTTGCCAGCAGAACCCTTTCGCTAACCGTACCCTCACTCAGTGTTCTGAGGTCACACCACTGACGACGGAGCTGAGGGCGACACACGCCCCACCTGCGACCTGAGCGGCTCTCCAGGTGAAACAGAAGACGTGTGCGTCTACAAAGCAGCTGTCAGAGAAGCTGCTGACGTCCTTACCGTCCTGAATATTCTTAAAGCCTCCTGGTAGGGGGAGCTAATTTTAAAGTTATAAGACAGGAAAAATCAGCTTTATTTTATATACTTTAGTACAAACGGTAAGTAAAGTAGTATCAAGAAATAGAAAGCTTCAAATTACCGGCATTTTTTCTAGAGTTTGGGAGAACTATATCTCACGATCTTTCAAAATTCAAATCAGGTTGGACAGAGTTCGAAGAATTATTATGTTTAATGCACAGAATGAAAAAATATCAAATTCAAGAAAAATTTGGGAAAAATTCAGTGATGATGAAAACTAGGACCGGTCTGCAGCAGAAGGAGAGAGAATGGTGGAGAAGGAACTGAAGACGGGAACCGTGGAGAGCGGAGAGCGGCCGGAGCAAGCCGGAGGCTGGAGCAAGCCAGGGGCCGAGGGCCGGGAGCCGAGGGCTGGGAGCGGGGGGCCGGGAGCCGAGGGCCGGGGGCCGAGGGCCGGGAGCCAGCCCCGCGGCCCGGGCGGCCCCAGCGTGCAGGACCGCCTCGGCGGAATGAATGGGAACGCAGGCTCCCTCCCCTATCCCGACAAAATAAACGCAAAAGTCAGCAGCTGCACTGTCACTCCCTGGACTTCTGCCCATCCAAGAACAAAGCAGTCCCGGAGGCTGCAATCGATCAGGAGCAGAACTCCCCGCCCGCCGCAGACTTCGAAGAGCGGGCCGTGCGGAGACGATGCCGAGGACTCCTGACGCCGCCCGCCCGGGGGAGGCGCTGCAGAGCTGACCCCCCAGGCTTCTTACACCCCGCTGCGGGGCAGGCGAGTTGTGGGCCTGACCGCGACCCACGTCCCCTACACATCACAAACGCCCTAAAATGCCAGGCTATTCCCGGCTGGGACGCGCGCTTCGTCCCCATCCCAGGGGACAGCATGCAGCTCCCGCTGAGCCCTTCCTGCGCTCGACTGGACTCAGGGTCTTCAGGCAGCAGCGACTCGACGAGACTCACGACGGCCCGAGGGAGCACGTGGCCACACTGGCGTGTGGAGGCACCAGGTCATTCTGTTCTTCACGAGCTGAGGGACAGGAGTCATTTCGACTACATTCAATTTTTTGCCTCACCAACTGGCTTTAGAATGTAGCCCCTGCATAAGATGGCACACAACACTTCACACAGCAAAGGGAATATTTTCATTTTAAACAGCTGTAAGACCAAAGGAAACAGCAAAACCACTCCACATACCAGAGGGGAAAAGAGAGAATAGAACAAAATGAGCAAGAACCTAGTCTAGAAGAAACGATAACCCAAGAACAAAGAGCAAGCGAATGAGTAAGAACGTGAGAGCAGCGAAACAAGTTACATAAAAGCCACAACGAAAAGGAACCAAACCGAGAACTATGACAACACCACTTAAGAATTAAAGAAATCAGAAAAAACTAACGCTGTCTCCACGGACGCAAAAGCTTTGTAAGTAGTATCTCATTTAATCTTCTCAAGACATCTGTGGAACAGACGTGTGATTCTGTTCCCATTCTGCGCAGCCAAACGAAGGCTCAAGAAGTTACCTGCCCAAGGTCACGAAGCTGGCGAGGAACAGAACAGACACAACCGGAATCTGGATTTCCGACACAGTGAAAGAGCTTAAGAAAATCACAGTGAATGCAGGAGAAATCAGTGTGGAGGGCGATGGGCAGCGATGAAGGGCAGCTGCAGCTTAAAATGTAGAGAACTCGGTGAGCATAAAGGCCTTTGAAAAGGGAAAACGGAAAAGTTTCAAAACGGCGTCTGTACTCGAATTGATCATACGAACACCCTACTGCAACGCTGTGACGTCACACATATTTGATCAGAAATCTGCGCGTTTGCATGAAGTGTAGAAATGTGAATGAGATGACTGGCGTTTGCCATGAAACTCTCCAGAGAGAAAAAAAGCTGGGAAACGGAACAGACGAAGCGAGATGTGCCACGTGCTGATATTCGGCTGAAGCTGTGGTCTTGGGGGTTTGTTTTAACTTGCTGTGTATTTGAAAACTTTTCGTAATAAAAAGTTTAAGAACCTAAACTAAATAGTACAAAAATTACTACTCGATGATTAATACTATCTAACAATTTCGTTTGCCTTCTTAAAACTCAGAAAGCCTCTTTGGGGAAAAAGGAGACAGATCAGCAACAACTGCCCATGGGAGGAGCAGCCAGGAGCAGCTGCCGACAGCGTGGCTGACTCTACCTCCCCCCCACGCCTTCACGATGGCAACGATCGCAGGTCATTAGACCAAAGTGCAAAAGTGTGACTGCGGAGAATGACACTGGACCTACCCGAAAACCACATATAAAAACTAACTCAAAGTGGATCAAGTATCTAACGTAAGAGCCAAAATTATAAGACTCTTAGAAGAAAACATAGGGGAAAAGCTTTCTAACATTAGATTTGGCAAGGACTTCTTGGATCATATAACACCAAAACACAGGCAATAAAAGAAAAAAAAAAACAGATAAATTGAATTATATGAAAATTTAAAACGTCTGTACTCCGAAATATACAATCAACACAGTGAAAAGGGCGCCCCGGACAGTGGGAGAACACATCTGCAAGTCACGTATGGGATAAAGAGTTAATACCCAGACTATATACAGAACTCTTACGATTCAACACTCTGATTAAAACTGGGCAAAGGACTTGAATAGATGTTTCTCCAAAGAAGACACATGAATGGCCAACGAGCATATGAGAAGATGCTCAACATCATTGATCGCTAGGGAAATGCAAATCAGATGAGATACTATCTCACACCCATTAGATGTCTACCATCAAGAAAACAAGTGTTTGAGAGGACATGAAGAAACTGAAACCCTTTTGCACTGTTGGTGGTTATGTAAAATGGGGTAGCTGCTACAGAAAACAGTAATTTTTAAATTAAAAAAAAGATATTAGAGAAAACAGGAAAACGGTAATATTCAAGAAAAGAGAAAGTCTCAGAACCGCTGAAAGGCAATTCTCAGATTTAGAAAACCCAGTCCTTTCCACTATATTAACTGATATATTTGTAACGTCCTCCACATGACTGTATGACCATCCTTTTAATTGCTATCTTTTAGTTTTCTTTTAAATTTTGGAGGGGTAAGTGTCTTTTATCCCCTTTACGTTAGGATGTAAACTTAACTCATTTGTTTTAGTCCCTTAAAGAAGTATTATAGGAAGGTGCAAATCAATCTTAACGCTCTGTAACTGAGGAATTTTCCTGAATGAATGATCTCAGGTCACTTAAGTTTGGTTTTAAAAAGAATTTACTCTAAGGAAACCATAAGGGACCAAAATCAAAAGAGTTCCCAGGCCTCATGCCCACTGACCTCCAGCTCCTGCCTTAGCCACTCTTCCAATTCCGTGTTCTTCCGAGCATGGTGAGCTATGAGATCCGACCCTCCGATGATCTGGGGGAGCTTTCCAGCCCCAGGAAACGCGACCTGTCAGAGAACACAAGCGGTGAGGCTGCCTGCATTAAGAAAGCTTAAAAAAGCTTTAAAAAAGCAAAGAATGTAACGCATACAAAAGGCAAGTGCCAAAGATTTATAGCCCATAGATGAACATGAGTGAGACGGAGCAGAAACTGGGTTAGACCCATACGTTTTTGCCCTATTTTCTGGCTATCGCTACACCCAGATTTAGATGTGTAACTGGGATTCGTGTACTAAGAAAATTTTAAATTTTAATGAGGAGGTTTTGTTCAAAAATGCCCTTAGCTCATCATCTACGAATTAAAGCAACTCAAAGTGAACACACACGCATTATAATTTAAAGTATTATACTGTGTTCTAAAGATTTCAAAACTTAGATCCTTTCTAGTACTCAAGAAAACTTTCCAATTTCTGTATCTCTAGGAAGAGATGCTGGAGACAGCAACAGTTTATACTTTTAATTGAAACTTTAATTGTTTAAAATAAAGAAGTGCTAAAAAATGTGAAAATGCGTATCAAGCCACTGGTAATATCATACGTAGGGAATAAGTAAGAAATCCTTAATGTTTATGGGATACACTTTTAAAATTTCAATATACGAAGTGGAAAGGGAATGTCAAATTACTTTTCATCAGTACGCAGTATTTCAAAAGTACAAATACACCCATGTCATTGATTTGGGTACATACCGAAAAACTCAGATAAATCCTTTCATTAGAGGCAATACAATGAAACATCTTTCCCGACAAATTTTGGGTCAAATTTCTTCTATACTCTCAAAAATACTCCTTGGTCAAGGATATTAATATTTTTGAAGACGTTATATTTTTCCGAACTACTTTCCAGAAGTCTGTGCTGCCTCACACTGCTCCGCCACTCCACACGGTGGAGAGCTTCGCCCTCCCTTTGGTAACTTCATTAACGCAAAAATAGTATGTCTTTTGAATCTGGAATTAACGACGCTCTTTTGTAATACAAAGCTGAACACCAAGTGACCGTATAATAAGAATGCTCCTGTGCTATTCATGAGCCTCAGCTGCAGGGTGGGGAAGAGTAGGTGGGTGCCATGTAGGTGGAGATATTCCCATGTTCCACTCTTAAACAAGATTCCTCCTGTTAAAAGGAGTTTAGAACCCTTTAGAGATTGTCACAGTAGGCAGAAAACTTATTTAACTGAGGAATGTTAATAGTATCAGAGAGAAAAAAGCTACACCACCTATGGTCACAATGAGAACCATATCGATTAAGTTCTAGAGAAAAGCAGTCTTCACAGAAATCACTTTTGAAAAAATTCTATCTCATCAAATGCATAAGCAAAAGCTAGCAGTCAATAGTAGGTATAAGCAAGCAAGAAGCAAACATCCCAGAACAGGGAACAAAAGAACACAGGCTGAGTGAGAAATATTCTTTAACCACACTGACAATCAGGTCCTAGAAAAGGAGGGACTCGGCTCCAACAGCAACACTCAGCACAGGTAACTATACTGTTCATATCCACACACGTGTGATAACATGCCTGGTTCATTATACTCAGTGCACGTATTTATACTGTTTTATATACACACACATGCGATTAACAACATGCCTGGCGTTCATTACTGAATGTGCTCAGTTGTTTTCAACAAATCTGTTCGCACATCAGTATCAGAACTGAGAGGGCCCTATTCACGCGGCCAAATGCCTGTGGCTTAAGGTGGGAAAACCAGGAACCAGGTAGACACACTTTAAAGAATGCAGTCTTCACAAAGTTTGTTTCATTCTAGGTGTTCCATACACTCTCTCGCTGTCAGTTCACATCCTTCCTAGAGCAACTTTTTAATGTTTTAAGCAGAAGAAACAGCACCAGTTTCCAACATGACCTGCTTCTCTCACCGTTTAGCAACAACACTATTTCAGACGCTGCCCTCCTGTTACATTTGGTTAAGGGCACACACACCTTTCTGAATTTCTTGAAATTCTTCGTCTGCCTGTAGTCGCCACTTACACCAGCTGCACTCCTGGAGGCAGAGTCACCAACCACCAGCGATCTGAACTCAGTCAGCAACACCCTCGCTGGAAGCAGCTCGCCATCCTTCGGGAGCCCGTCACTGCTCTTGAATGGGGTTAAGATGGATGGATAAAAAGGAGAAATAACAAAATTATCTGTCATTAAGAGGTCTACAGAAAAAAGTTCAAATACTCTGAAAAAACAGTTAACAAAGTTCATTTCTGGCACTTGAATTTAGAATCGAATCACACCTATTTCAAAAGCAGAAAGCTATTTATTCAAGTGCTCCCTTAACTTCAGAAACATTTACAACATACTAATGTATGTTAGAAGGCTAAACACCTTAGAGTATTTTTAATTTAGTAGTCTATTTTAATAAGTATCATCTCAGTAAACAATTCATCTTTTTACATATATTTTCTTGGCAAATATATGTAAAGAAGTACTGTCTACTTCTTTTCATTAAAATCACACACATACACTCCACTCTATATTTAAGTTTTCTCATCTCCTATATTTAAGCTTTCTTGGATTTTCAATAATTTGTATTTTTTATTATTTCTGACATCTTAGAGAAGTCAATCATTAATTCTGGACACAACACCTCATTAACTGAAAGCCACTTTATTCCAGATTAACAGTTATTAAGTCAGCTAAAGATCCCTTCCTGCGGTTGAATGAGAGTCTCTATGTCATTTGCTGCTAACTAGTCACAACCAACACTGCTACAGCGGCTCAAGGCTCACCATCTGGTTTTTCAAACTGCTTTACTGTATGTTAATATGGAAGGCGCTGCCAGCACTAAGATAAAGACAGGGGGGAAAGAAAAAAGGGAAAAGTCAAAAGAAAAGGTTTGTCTCATAGTGACAGACTGTAATCAGAAACTCTAATAAAATAACAATGGCCTAACAGTTTTGTACTGTGTTTTAGAGTTTAGAAATTTTTTACATCTATTACTCTGCTTGACATAAACAACAACCCTGCTGGAGAAGTGGCAATCTGATTTTGTAGACGAAAGACCTGAGGTTCATAAATGTGACGCTGACTTGCTCAAGGTCACTTATCTATGGAGTAGAGGGCAGGGAATCACACTCGGGCATTTCTCCAAACTCTTTTTGCTACATCAAGGTTATAAAATGATCTATCCGTATCCAGAATACGCATAATTATGAAAGTAAAACACAGAAAGAGAAATAATTAATCCTAAGAATGTAAGCTGACAGAAACTGATGAGGTAATGTTCCATATAAGTCAAATCTTCATAAAAATTAAATAAAATAAAAATTTCCTCACAGATGGTTCTTCTTTAGTTGACCACAGTAATTCTTTCTTGAGCTCACATTTCTTCCCGATTTCATTTTCTTGCTAAAAAAAACAAAAAAAAATCATTCATAAGAGTTATAAAATGGTACCCTTTCCAAAAACCTTAAGAAATATTCACACTCCAGACCCAGTTATTTGACTTTCAAGTATTTTCCTAGAGAAACTATAAGATGGGAATAGAAATATATGGAGAAAACACATTGCAGTATGAGTTAGTTTTGAGAGCGAAGAACTGGGAGCAATCTGTTTACATTCTTTACTTAAGGAATACTTAGTATCAGAAATGTAAGTGAAAAAAGTGGCTATAAAATTGCATTAACAGTGGATTCCATATGATTCCATAAGTTTGCATATGATTTTAAAAAGTAAATACTAAAAGATTAACTGTAGTTATCTGCAGACAGTAGGATTATCAACAAATAGTTACTTTTTCCCACATGTCTACATTATATACTACTTTTACAGTTAAAAATAAAACAAACACTGTTAAGGGATTCTACCGAAATTTATGTTTAGAATTGAATTTTAAATCACCCTTAATTCAAGAAAAAAGAAAGTTACTTTAATTAAGATGTTTATCTGCGATACACTGGAGACCACCTTATATGCAACCAGACTGCCCTTCACCTTGACATGTCCCGACCCCGTTCCACACATAAGCGCATCACATACATGGTTTTCTAATACTTCCCATTAACTCTGCAGTCCCTTCAGATACAATAAAAGGGCATATTGTTCTATTGTTTTACATCAAATTTTCAATGATTCATTAATAAAATTCAGAAAAATTAATTTCAATATGAAAGTTGGAAAGAAAACGCAGGAAAAGAACGTACTTTGTGCTTGCTTAGGGACTCGAGAACGAATGTTGTATGAAAACTTGGATTCTGAGCCGACCACGTGCCCTTCCTGGCCACTCGCTCACGTCATCGCCGTCAGAACAGTTCACTCCCTGCACCTTCCCCTCGCCCTGCCCTGCTCTGTCGAACCTGCTCAAACTCTTCTGCAAGCTTTTCTTTCCTAGCTCAGAAAATCATACGACAACCCACCCCGGCCCTCGGGCTGTAAGCCCGGGAACCATCCCATGATGGTAGGCCGTGCTCTTGTCCCCGCTGTCAAACCCAAGCTAAGCGACCCTGGAACATTGCTGAACACCTCCCACTGCCAGACTCCTACTCTGCTGCATGCGGACAGCATGCTTCACCGCAGGGCTGCTGCGCACAGAATGACGGTGTGCAGGAGGTGGTGGCTATTGCCCTTGGGCTTTGGGAAGATGCTGGAGGCATACGAGAGCAGGAAACCTTAGCTTAGAGGTGAAGAGGAGATACTGTGTAGACAGCAGGTGCTGTTAAGAAGAAGGTTAATGGGGATGCCAAATCATGTTTGCGTTTCACGGAGACGGGAGGTGGAGAGCAAGGCCCTGACGCAGGCGCAGCGGCCAGTCACATCAAGATGAACGCCCGGCAGCAGCGCCCCGCCAACCGCGTTCTGCTCCGGCCTGCAGAAAAACCTCACAGACGTGCTCGGATCTGCATTTAAACCGCTAAATAGAAAAACAACAATTCTATTATCAACATATTTTAGAAACTGCCTTTCTGAATTATGGCTAAGGATCCAATGTCAACGAAAAGTATCACATCTTTTGCCTTCTTAAAAGTGCAACATCTTTTAAAAGAAAAGGTTAAGAAATACTTTTTTCTGATAATCACCTCTGTAGCTTGAAATGTTAAGCGCAATTACTTTTAGTCCATGAACAAAAAGGACTTTCAGACAAATTTTTAAAATGACAGAAGAAATGAAAAACACACTCAGTGGTCTGCGTAAGGCTGATCCCGTGTCCACGCCCGTTTCCCAGCTGCGACATTGTGCTGTGGTTTTGCAAAATGTTACATCAGGGGCAACAGCAATTTCCTTTAACTGCTTATGAATCAATTACCTCAAAATAAACAATGCTTAAAAAGTATCTTACATTTAAAGTCTACTTTTGTAACAAGATTTGCACTAAAAAAAATTAGTGCTGGAATAGTGATTTAACTTTTAGAATATCCGAAAGTGTGCCATACATTGTTATTCACTCTCCAAGTCTACACGACATATTTATTTTGCACTATCTCTACTTAGAAGGCCTCAAACAGTAAAATAAAGACAAAGACAAATTATGCTACAGAACCATAGAACAAAATAAAACAATTCCACTCCCTGACGTCATCGCCAGCATGTGAACCGCGGCTGTTGAACGCAAGGTCTCAGGGCCACAAGACTGCCATCGGTCCCCACACCACAGGGCGCGGTGCTAACGCCCAGTCACGGGGGTGGGCGACAGAGCTAACGGACCTCTGTGGGGGATCAGAATGGGAAATCTAGATTTCATGAAATCTGTGCTCCCACCTAACGAGCAAACTCGTCTACAGATAGTAGGCAACTTACGCATAAAATAGGAAGTGTCTAAACAGTTTTCTTAGACCAAAGTGGGTGAGACAAATAATCGATATTCATGAAAACAAGATAGAACATTAAAGATCAAAATGGAATAAAAAATTCCTAGTGATGTTACCCTAAAAATTTATTTAGTATTTTGTTTCACTAACTTTGTTCATCTTTCTTTGCTTGTTTACTCTCTTAAGGCACCTCCTAGACTGATACTCATAGCCAAATGCATGATGTAATAGTACGGCCCAGAATCTATTAAAGTGATCGTGCATAAGTTTTATTTATTGTCGTTTATTATATACTGTCAAAGAATCACTGTATTTTTAGCAATTTATCTTATCAACCAATGAATTCTTATACTTAAAAATATGTTGAAGATACTAAATTTTTTTCCTCAAGGGAAACATAATGGGTGCTCACACTATCAATACAAATATCTGAAGTATTTTTAACATTTCAAGTTTCTATTTATAATACTTTTCATTAAAAAAATGTTACTTACAGATACTTTGTTACATTCTGATATTCTCTCATCATTAAAGGAGCCATTTGTCTCCATGTCCAGCCGTGGCCTTTTTCTAACGTTACCATCTTCCTCTTGTTTTTGAGCTTTCACTTCGATTTCCAGCTCTGGTTTTGTGTCCTTGAATAACTGTTCCAATACTTCGTTTTCTATGGCTAAGTCATCGATGGTCCTTTTTTCTGACTTCAGTTTTTCTGTAGAAAGAGATTTATTGGCAGAATTTTTCACAGTGGGTTTTAAGTCTCTATCCGTGAATAGGTGATCTGGTTTCTTCCCCACAGGCTCATTGTGAGGCAGAGGCTGCTCGTTATTTTTCCCCATTGAGGGTGTAGCGGATTGTGTTTCTTCTAAAAGAGAACAAGACATTTCTATTCTTGCTGATTTAGATGAGATTTCTTGATTTTCTTCATCCCTTTCCCTTAGATTTAAAAAGAAGAGAAAAAAAATAGACAAGTAAACAGCTAAGTAATTTAATAGCTTGGCAGTATTCATGCCCTCCCCCATTGAATTCACAATATTCTTGATTTTATTAACAATATTACTAGAAATAAAAAAAAAACAGACATCCGAAAACAGTGGATAACTCATATATACTCTACTGTTTTGAGAAGACTGACCCTATGGCCAAAGCAATGCGGAGATGTTCATCTTCTCTCCTGAAGTGGCAGGAGTGATAAATCAATGAGAAAAGGTAAAAAAATATAAAACTACAAACAACTTGTTGCCGGGACACAGTAGCTTACTTTACAATGTAGAGAACTTGTGGGAATAAAACATAACGGGTTAATGAGAGCTGAAGTCAGGACAAGTCGTCACAGACGCTAAATCCGGAATATTCTACAGACGACACACTGCAAGCGACGCGCGGCCCAGAGCTTTCTAGACAATACTGTACGTTTGTTCCGTAAGCACTGAACACTGTAGGCATTAAATTGTACTAAGACCTGTAGAGGACATAAAAGCTCAGGTCTCTGCTCTCCATTAACAGAAAACGCACATTCATTCACGAGGAGAAAACCAGGCCTGCCATTTGGGAAAACAGCAGGAAATTACTGTGGAAAAATAAAAGTGAATCTTAAAGGATAAATTAGGGCCAAATGCATTGATCATCTGTAATAGCATCATGAAATCCTGAAGGTAGAGTCCCCCAGGTATAAAATGCAGTAGCAGGAAGAAAAAAGTCCTCCAAAAAAAGGGCAAAGGGCAAGTCAGAGAGGGAAGGAGCTGGGACAGGCCACTGCCACGACAGCTGAGAAGCCAGGCACAGGAGCTGCATGCCAGCAGGCCATCTGAGTTGGCGATGTGTCAGTGGTGACTTTCAAGGATCATCAGGATGAAATGCTGCCAGTTTAGGAAGATCCTACAGAAACGGGAGCGCAGCTCTCGCGACCATCTCCGTTCCTGAGAAGTGTACCAGCCACTGCGAAGGACGCAGGCAGCAGCGAGAGGGAGACACTCGGTCAGGGAGGGTTCTAAGAAGGGAGACAGAGCCCCGAACAGAGAGCCGGAGCCCGAGAGAACGGCTGACGGAGCACGTCCTTCCTCCTGACGGCGAGGGAGGCCACTGAGGCGCGGGCGGGCGAGGGCCCGGGTGTGGCAGAGGGAAGCGGGCCTCGGTGCGGGAGAGGGAACCAGGTCAAGGGCCACAGCTTTCCCCAGACTAAACGCCACGCCACGATCACATAACAAGTCCTGGCCTTTCTCGGAGGCACGGAGAGGTGTCCCTAACAAGCGCACCTTTTCTTGGCGGACGGCTGGAAGTAGTTCCTGATGGAGTTGGGCTGCAGCCGCCAGGAAGCCTGAGCCCTCCTGCTGCCCCCCGAGGGCTCGGTGGGGGACAGCTGGCAGGCTGGGGTGTTCGTCCTCGCCACAGCACCTGATGTGACAGCGCTATTATCAGAATTTATTTTGGTGGGTTCCTTCACAGTGGATGTTTCTCGTGAAGGCATTCTGAATTTCTGTTCCACTCCGGAGATTTGCATTTCCTTTGGCCTTTCACTCAAATCCACACTGCGGCAAAATTAAAGAATGCAAAGTAATCAAGTTTACAGCACTTTTTATCTAGAAACAGAGTCCTCTAAGTAGTACTGACATAATACAGCCTGAGAACATAATTATCCTTAGACAATAATTCAGCGAATATGTTTTACTCTCCCAAGTAGCTCCTGAATCACTAGTGCTCCCTGAGGACCAACGGTACCTGTCCCCCTCTTCACCCCTGCGGCACACAGCAGGCCTACCGCACCACGAGAAAACAACCGGACACGCAAGGTATGTCGACTTAGTACCCCATAACAAATTAAACGGGGTGATAAGCCTAGGTAATTTTACTTTAAGATTTTTAAATTATTTCCATGCAAAAAAATAAAAAAATAGAAAAGCAGAAAAATAATTTCCTATCATCCAGTATCATATATAATGGGGTTTTTAGATCACTTTCAATGAACTGATGTGGTTATATTCCAGGCAGATGACAGTCTCTACAATAGAACTCAACTCTAGACTACCAGAAAAATGTTTTAAACACACATACGCACACATAATTCTACAATGCATAGCTGTCAAACTTAGTTCACCGGTCACAAATAAAGCAGTATAATTCTTTATAGTCTTCTGTGTACATTTGCAAGGAACAAAAAAGAACTGAAATCATAAGACAGGGGTTGACAGACTCCGGCCTCCAGGCCGAACGTGGCCTGCTCTCTGTTTCGTAAATTAAGTGTACCGGAGAAGAGCCATACTTGTTCATTGCAGGCTGTTATGGCTGCTCTCTGGTACAATGACCGGAGTTCCACGGCTGTGACAGAGCTCAACGGCTCAAAGAGCCAAATATATTTACTCTCTGGTCCTTAGAGAAAGCCTGCTGATCCTTGTGCTAAGATCCTATCTGCCCTGGCATCTTTACCTCCCACGCTTCATCTCCCAGGAGATGACCGGACAAACGCACAGAGTCATCACAGATAGAAGTAAAATGAGCCAGTCAGCGGCGAGGCTTTACCGTGTGTCTGCTTGCTCTGACTCGGTGTGGGCTGCGCACGACATCTTGTTCGCTGGGGCACCTGGCATTAGTTTTTCTTTGACTGACAAGCCCTGGGCAAGGCCTGGCCCTGCAGTCGGCGCCTTCGATCCTGTAAGTCACACGAGAGGAGAAAGAACACGACTGCTACACACAAGACTGACCTTTGGCCGCTCACCCTGTCAGACTGTCGTGCTGAGGGGCTGACTGGGGAAGACAGCACACGGTCGTCTCCAGCCAGCGGAGCCAGCGGCTCTTTACTGAAATGGCCTGTAAGCGGCCTGTCAGCATCTGCGACGAGCTTGTCTAAACCAAATCATTTTTCAGCAACACCAAATACTTCAGAGTAAAGTGTTATCGACTAAAATAAAAATAATCAACTTAAATTCTATTTCAAATCATGCTTTCAGTAGACAAAAAAATTACATTTCCTCCCTACAGAAAGTATACCTACCCTACTGTCTCTACAATTCAAACTCAACATGTTTTCTTTTTAGGAGGAATACACTATTTGAAAAAAATGCGTAAATGGGTTTAGACATAAACTTCTTGGCTACTACGGGAAAGCGCGGCCACCTCACCATTTCATGCACAGAGCTGCGGCTGTCGGGAGCTCTTGGTTCTGGTTCCCATGACACCCCCGTCAGCTCACTCACGTTAACGCACTCAGCGCGAGCTGCGTGACCGCACCGCCTCACCCCTCTAGGCCTTCCTCTCCTCGGTAATTATGATACTTCCCTCACAAGTTGTTTTGAGGACAAAATGAACAGAGAAATGAGAGTACTCAGAAAATGCTTGGGACATAGTAATGAGCACTGTGCCAGCGTGAGCCGTCTCCACAGTCCTCACGCCTCACGACACCTGTTCACTTGTGACTGTCCCTGGGAGACGTGGGCCAGGGATGGAGTCTCGCTCATCTCCGCAATGTCTGCAGTACAGTGGACATAAATAAGTGAACGAAATTAAATTACTGACTGATCATTTTTAAAAGTTGCCATCTGCTGAGCACCCACTGCTAGGCATTCGTAACATGGGTATGTTTAATAAGCGCTCACTGCTGCTCCCAAACGACTCTGCCGCTCTCCTTAACCGACCGCCTTAGCTCACTGGCATCTCCTTAGACACACGTCCCTAAAATTCATTTTAGCTTGCACAGAATTTTGACAAAAATAACAACTAAGGATGCTTATACGACCATCGAAAGAACATTCATAAATGGGACCTAACGACTGAGAACAGCCGGTGTCCACCGACAATGGCATCATTCGCAATGTCCGCCGTGCTGGGCACACGAGGGACGGGTCTGCTCTGCCTTGCTTGCCTCTGGACTCCAACTGCTTTGAATAATTACAGGTGTATAATAAACACTTACTGAATAAGTGAATGAATGAATACGGACCAAAAAGAGGAAAGAAAGGAGGGGCAAAAGGGAGGGAAGGAGACATGCATTCTCTGTCCCCCTGAAACTGGCTGTGTTCCAAAACTGTGTGTATGACTAGAACCCACACAGACCTACCTAGGACTTTGTGCAAGAAGCTGTACTACTAATTCTAATGGAGTTTTCCCCAATTCCTCATGACCTTGTCTCCATGTGAAATGTCACAGCAGGGAAGGTACGGGCCTAGCAGTCAGGACACCCACATTTTAGGACCAGCTTGGCCGTGGACTACCTATGAGAACTCAACTTTGCTCAGCCTCGAGACAGCTCATCTTCTAATAAAAACAAAGTAGAGGATCTCTACGGCCCTTTCAGCCATAAATACATTTCCAACAGTGGACGATCAAATGTGGTTGCTCTACACTGAAAAAGATGATCGTGTGTAACTTTGTTCAATTGAGCAAATATAAACTACAGACAAGGCCGGTGCTTGCTGCTGTAGGGAATCCAAAATTAACGAGCGCTCACAATCCAGTGGCTGAACGAGCCATGGAAACCACTGGTTACGTTCCAAAGTAGGAAGAAACTCTGACTGGAATGCCAGGAAAAACAGTTACTGGGGAACAGAAAACAGAATAACTAACTCTGACTTGGAGGAGAGTTACGAGAGAAAAAACCTCTTGGAAAACCTCACGAAGCAGACGAGCATCTGTGGAACGCGTCAGGTTTGGATCGGCTACGCTGGTGTTCCAGGATCAGGAACCGTGACGGGCGAGGTCCAGGCGCATGGGAACGGTAAGTGATACAGCATACGCACTCTTAGGGAGGTGCATTTCTGAGATGAGGGTGGCAGGAGAAGGCTGCAGCTAAACTGCTGGTGCTCAGAAGTCTAGGAAAGGGCTCAGAGACCTACTCTAGCGATAGCGAGAGCTCGTGCCTTTGAAAGGGAAGGCAACCAGCGGCAAAGCAGAGCATAAACTGTGGAGATGACTGTGGAGGCAGGACCTGTTCTGGGGGCAATAAGACAGCCTTCCAGAAAAGATATGGAGGGTTCAAACAGGGCCGTGGCCGTGAGGAGGGATGGCATCAGGCCTCGTGAGCAGAAGCTACAGAGGAAAAACTTCAGGTCTTGCGAGAACAAGAAAGGACCGAAGTTTACAGCCAGAATGTCCCCTCGGTTTGCACAGAAGGCTCCCCTCAAGCTCAGTCCTTCCCCAGATCTTCTCACCCAGAGGTTCTTAGCATCTGTATGATAAACACGAGCTTAAAATCAATCCAAACAAACCAAGATGCCTTGGCTACACCCCAGAATGTTCTCGATGACAGAGAATGTCAATGTGCATCAAAAATGTTTCTGAGGCATCTATCTAGTTGAGAACCAGTTTTCTAAAAGAGAAACAGAAGACAGTTGTCCCGTAAAGGAGCTGGGACGAGGGGAGCTGCTCACGCAGATACGATTCTGTCTGTGTCGCATGGTTTTGTTGTGTTGTTTAAGTCTGAAATTGCTGATCGGTTCCTCTGTTTTTTTCTGTACCAGAACAGAAATCCACTGTCAACAAAAAAATATCTACAGTGCATGCTCTCTCTGAAGGCTGCGGGGCTTCTCTCTCTAGTATCCATAATAGATGGAGTAGTTCTGTCTCTGAGAGGTTGAAAAGTTGGTCTTTAGTTTCCGACTCTCAGGATGAATTCTGGGAACGTTAGTCATGAATTTTGGGGAAATATTCATTATATCACAATTCCAGCAAAATAAGTTATTTGGACAAGCCCTCTCGCAATCACTCCACAGCACCTGTTTTAGCTTCCTCTCTGTACTTGACCCAGCCAGGACTGACCGGCATCTGCTTGCATGCTTGTTAACCATCTGAATCCTGACCTTTAGAATATAAAGTTTACAATAACAGGCAACTTGTTTACTTTATTCACACTGTATCTTCGGTATGCAGCAGCCACAAATATTTGTCAGATGAATAAATGAATGGGAAAGGTGAGGTTTAAAAGACAGTAAAAATGGTCACCCCCGGCAAGTATGTAGTAATGTGCATGTAGCTTATCGTCAATTTAGAGAATAAAGTTACTAAAGAATAAAAGAATGCTGTAATTACCTGAACTGGGTTGGCCTCGAGGATCACAGTAGTTTTCTGTAGTCATGAAAACAACTGCCAATCCAATTTCTGCTTCAGGAATAGGTCTAAGACCCTGCCTGTAAAAACAGAATAGTTTAAGTATGATAATATCTTCCAACTAACATATTTATTAATATGATGTCAAGTTGACTCTTTTTTCCCCCCAAATAGTACAGCAATTTCAAATACATGGTGTGCTGGCTTACTCGCTGGAGCAGCCTTAAATGAGCAAGTCCACCATGTTTTACTAACTCGGTTATCGCGACTGTAACGTAAAAGCTAGAATAAAGGATACAAGTCCTTCCAGATCTAAAATTCTCTAATTTTCACAGTATCCAGATAAGCAATAAAATATATGTTTATAAGCAAATCTATATTTATTATAAAACTTAAAAGAAAGAAGCAGCAGGGAGAAGTGGAAGGAGAGAGAAAAGTACGAAGAACTGTATGGAAGTCGTATCTACACCTGTGTTAAGACTTTAAGTTCAGTAAATCAAATCACTTTACCAAACTGACATGTGCTAAGCAACCTTATTAAAGAAATCTTATGGTGAACCTATCCTCTGTTGTTCTATAATGTGGACAATAACTGATTTTATAAAACAAAAATAATTTAATACGATTTAATAGTGTTACATAGATACAATACCTCAAATTTTAACACTTTTAATACTTACAGTAAGACACCTGAAATGGCTGCAGTAGTTTAAAAGGTTTTTTTCAGGTGCTTACTTAACATTTGCTTTTTCGTATAAATTGTTTGCGTTAACTTAGATTCAACTATATGTACAATTCTAATAGCATTATATTAAAAAAAATTTTTTTTTAAGTATTATAACCAAGTGATCACATATACCTACTTATAATTCAGGCAATTCAAAATCCATATTTTATTATCCTACTAATGTTTCTGAAACTGTAAATATACTATGAAAATTAGTTATAAAGATTGGCTAAAGTAAAATTAAAACACTTTAAATACACATGTAATAATGAAGCCACAAGACAGTACATCATCTTAGATGGGAAACAGTGGAAACACTCCTTGCCAAGTCAACAGTGACGCACACGTCGCTAACAGCACCACTCCCGTCCAGCACTGCTCTGGAGGTCCCAGTGGGGACAAAATGGAGAGAGAGGGAGGTACCAGAGGCATGAGGGTTAAAAACAGGATAGAAATGTTATTATTTACAGATATGATTTTACAAAAAAGACTACAGATAAATGATTAGAAATAAAAGGGGAGTCTAGCAAGGTGATAGGATATAAGAACAGTATCTCAATGTCAACTAAAGTTCTACACACCAACAGTAAACAACTAGAAGATATAATTAAAGAGACAATACCATATATTTATATTATACATACCATAGATATAATATCTACCAGAGAACACGTAGTGCTAGGAATAAATCTAATAAAAGGTACTTAAGACCTCTAAAGAAAAATTATAAAAATTGTTAATTCTCTCTAAACTGATTTGCGAATGCAATGGAATTTATCAAATTTCCAACAAGGTTTTTGAAAAGATGATTCTAAAATGTGCATGAAAAAAGGAAGAGCCAAGAATAGCCAGGATGCTTCTGAAGAAGAGCAGGAGAAAGAGATCTGTCCTATTAGACAAGAGACCGTAACTGAAATTATAGAAATTCAGACAGTGTGGCTAACGGTGTGGGCAAGGACAGACATACTGATCAACAGGACAGAATAAAGTTAAAAAGTTCATTTCCAGATAGATTCAAACAAATTTAAAAAACAAAATATCAAAACGCTAGTAAAAATTAGTAAAAAAAAAAAAAATAGGTATATTCTTTTTCACAGAAGTAAATACATCTCCATTAAGTGAAATGTTTATGGTATGAGTAACTGAAACTTTACTTTTTACTTCAGCAAATCCACAAAAGAAAAAAAGAAAAAAAAGCAATATCCATGGTTAGAAAAACTCTTGGGACAGGAAAAATGAATACTGCAAGAAGGTAGCTACAGGCTTTTTAAGCATACAGGTAGCCTTGGCCCTAACTACTTTATGTTAGGTGAACAGAAATTTAGTCAACAGACTGCCAAGCCCGATGTTTTGACAATACTTTTTGGCTTCAACAGTGCTAAGATTATTAACACCAATTAAGAGTCTAAGAAAAAAACCCTTGATTTAGCTCTTTCAAACTTTCCCTCCCCACTATAAACACTATTCTGACATGTTTTTCCTACTTTCCAATAATAGTCTATATAAGAGGAATAAAAAATTTTATATGCATTTTTAATGGGTAATAATCATCAAGAGACAAACACATTTCTGCTCTAGGCAATTTCAGAAAAAAATTTACATATGAGTTTTAACTTTCTCAGCTGCTACTTAGTCTACAAAAAAACTAAAGTACTGCTTTGTTAATTTAGAGAGGAGAATTCTGCAAATTCTATTAAAGTAATAAGAAAAGGCAGAAAATACTGAGATAAAACTACCATGGACAAAGACATTCTATTTCTAGCACACTCAGTCACAAGACGTTTTCAAGCGCTAGTCACAAAACGCCTTTAATAGTAACGATTGGCTACGCCTTCTCCTGTCGCGCCGAGGGCGACACGCGACATTCGAACCGCCCACTGGCACCTGTGTCCCGTCGGACACGAGCCTGCACCTGTGCAGCAGCCCCAGGATGGCGTGAGCGCGGGCCCGCTGAGCGTCAGAAGCCGAGGTCTGGGACCCTGGCCCTGCGCTGCCGACGTCAACCACACAGGTCCCAGGCGCCGAGAAGAAGCCGTCGTCTTCTCCGCTGTCCTCCGTTACCAACCTGGCATCCCCTCCTCCGAAAACGACGGCCGAACTCAACTTCTTATGCTAAAGCGGGAAAAAAGGAAAAAGGAAAGAACCACGGTTATCTGCTGGAGCGCAGTCTAAACCCTGCGAGTCACCTGGACCTAAGAGCACAGGGAAGTGGCACTGGTCCTCCTTCTGGAGAGCACGACCTGAGCTCGCGGGCTGAGAAGCACCCGGCTCGCAGGCCCCTCTGCGCTGTGCCTGCCGGCGCGATGCGCCCTCTGGCGGAAGGCCCCGGAACCCCCGTTTCGGCACACACACGGTCGACAGCGGTCTACTAACTGAGCAATTAAGAACTGAAACCCAAGTTTTCTGCCCCTCCTTACATATTACAACGACGGGCAGGTTCTGGTGCCTGGGCAGTTTTAGATTCCACTTTGCACTTTTACACAAGATCTCAAAAAGAAGATGCATTGGTAACTACTAACACCAGTAACAATTTGTCCTAGTTGATAATGTTTTCCTTAGCAAAATTTAGCTTATAACATTACCTGTCTGGCATCCAGAAATACAAAGGTTTTCCCTTTGAAGATTTGTTTTCTCTCCTGTCGTCCTGACAGGTCAATATTATTACTTCCAATAGCTGGCTCATCAATAGGGGGGTAAAAACTGTGGAAAAAAATTACAGTATATTCTAATTATACACTATTCTGTATATGTAAATGAAGTGGCTACCTAGATAGTAGAAAGGCTTAATTGCCATAACAACATTAAATTATTTTTTAAAAGTAAGTTTTTATCTAGGACAAAAGGACAGAAAGTATCCAAATGTCTTTTCTAGAAATATGGTGACAGGTGCCATATAGAACAGCAGAACTGTTCTTAATTTCCTGAAAATAAATAATCCAAGCAACTCAATCATAACAAGATCTAATTAATATATATGACTCAAACAAGTTATGTGAATTACAAAGGTTGAGAGAGACATCATCCATAAAGATCAAATTCTATTAGCATCTTGTGTTTGCTTCAGAATAAATATGTATTAGTAATGTTCATATTCCAATTCTGTGAACTACAACTATAAGTTAAAGAGTTTTATTAGACATCTCTCTGGAGAAGCTGAGAAAATTAAAACTTTCATTATTCCGTCAATTCGAATAAAATTTCCAAAGTGAGGTTTAAAACGTCTTAATCATCCATGGGAATAAGGGAAAAGAAGAAAATAGAGAGGGAAAAATCAACCATTAATTCTCAAGCCTCTCAGTATATAGTTTCAACTTTCTACATAATCATATCTTTTGCTACAGCTATTCCTAAGTTACCAGCATTTCGGTACCTCTACCTTCCAGTAAAAATTACTAATGTTCATGGATAATGGAAGACTCAATATTGTCACACTGTCAGTTCTTCCCAAATTGATCTGTAAATTCAATGCAACTCAAATAAAACTACTAGCAAGTTATTTTGTGGATACCGACAGATCCTGAAGTTTATACGGAGGCAAAAGACCCAGAACAGCCAACAAAATACTGAAGAGGATGTTCTAACTCGACTACAAAGGAGTGACTCCTAGAACCCACAACTTCAAATAAGCAAGTTATGTGCAAGCAGGACAGACCTAGCAGGATGGAGTGCAACCCACTGCATTACTGTGGTTTCCTAGGTAACTGACTTTAAATTCTATTCATGCTACTTATAAAGATACAAAGAGACTAGTGGAAACTAATTTAACTATTAACGTTAAATCTACAATAAGAAAAGAGAGCTAGAAAATTCTAATTTATAAATAGGAGAAATCTTTAATATCTCTTCAAACATCTTTCATCCTTTTTTCCTTTTAACAAGAATTCTTCCATATCTGACACTCCTTTTAGTATAAAAGGCAACTAACATTTCACTTGTATACAAATGGTTAGATTATGAATTAGTCTACATGGTAATGTAACAACACTACAGACGAAAATATATATTCACACACACATATGACTGAAAGGATGCAAGATTCTTTCCAATGACGACAAAATATGATTTTAAAATTATCTACGGCTTTATGTTATCCACACTGTCATTCTTAACTCTGCCACAGATAACAGTGTACTGTACCCAGTCCTGGCACATATGCAACATTTGTTTCACCAAGAAACAACCAACAAAGAATCTGGGGATCCTTTCTTTACATGCTAACAAAAAAACTTCGCTAATAAAATTGAACTATAACATCAGATACTGAAACAATCATTAAAGAGGGAATTAGCCTGAAAATCAGTGCTAGTCTACAGCCATGCAACCCTAAACAAGCCCGATCCCAGCTGATCTTGGAAGCTAAGCAGGATCGGGCCTGGTTAGTACTTGGATGGGAGACCACCTAGGAAGACCAGGTGCTGTATGCATTGAAATAAAAAAAATAAGGGATTGTAAGCTGACAAGGCCCTTGCAATCTGTGAGGTCAACCAAGGGTTGCCTCGCCTAAAAAAAAATAAAAAATAAAAAAATCAGTGCTATCACACTTTGTATATCGTATTTTATTATACTTAAAACACACAACATACCTTTCAATTTGTGGAAGCTGTTCCTTGGACTGAACTGCTTTAAGAAATTCAGTAAAATATTCTGGCTTTACAATTGGACGTCCACAAATGAGCGCACATATTGTCTAACAAGAAGAAAACATATGTGAATACATGTACTCATGCTAGCTTATTTTTTAAAAAGTTTTAAGCTACAAACTATAAGGGGGCTGTCCTATTCCTTTTTCTTCTCAGCTCTCTAAATTTATAAAAAAGCCATGATCTATAAAATAGATGTCAGTATTCAGTCGTTGCTTAGTTTAGTATGTAAATCCCTGTATAATCATTCACTTATTAGAAACCACCAATTACAATATTAATTTTAAAACTGCTCTGGGAGAGAACAACATAACATAAAATAGATTTCCATTTCAAAATGTATTCCGATTTTTAAGATATTAAAATGTTAAAAGTGTATCTTAGGACTGAGGCAATGTAACATCTGCCCTAGAGAAGACAGTATCGAGAGATAACAAGAGAGAAAAGACCTCTTCAGCCTGTCTTTCCACCAGATTGTGACAAAGGAATAAAGTCTGTTCAAGAAAGTAAATCACTATTTGGGATTGGGTAAAAGCTCAAAGTAAGTATATACAGATGGGGGACAGGCTTCAACTAGCAAGTGAATTAAGCTATAAGCCTCAAATAAGATATAGTCACAAAATTTGAGAAAGGTTAGAAAATACAACCAGCTGTAAGAGTGCATCCCCATTGTAAACTAATAAGCAGGCACTTTGACTTATGAATGTATTATCTCTGGGTGTGCCGGCATAAATACTCAACTGAATTTTTAAATCGATTTCATAAACTTGCAGAGATGAAAAGATCCTCGGTCAGATAACCCCACCAAAATACAAATTTGACTTGAGGTTCAATCTGAGCAGCAAGCCCTTCTCTATGATACCTCCCTAGCTATAGTACATACATTCTGATTTAATTAATTATATTAGATAGTAAAGGATTTTTCTATTCAATAAGTATTTCTTGCTTTTCGCTATAGATATTAACCTAAAACAATCCTATGTATACATGATCTACTTGTTTAAAAGGAGATGAATCACCTCCCAATGTCTTTCTTCAATCAGCTTTGGATATAACCAAATCTGACGAAGATGCAAAATCTGAAAACGTACCAAAATGTGTATTACTTTTGAAGAGTCAGCATCTTCCAAAGGCACACAATCTACAAATCTCCAGATTGCGAAGATACATTAGCATAATGTTAAACTACAAGACCTCAAAAAAGTATTTGTGATTAGGGCCTTGAACCAAATAAAAACAGAAAGCACATTGAGATGAGATGACGGAGACAGGAGGAAGACTTGGCAGGAGACGTGGACACGAACTCTGAAGGCTGGGAGCTGCGCCCTCGTCGCTTCGCTTAGAGTGAAAACACACACTGAACACTGGACAAACTTCTTGGTGAACAGATAACATAAATCATTTTTTAAAATACTAAATCAAAATCTGAAATATAATTTTATGTGTTACTGCACATAATAAACACATTTTTAAAAAGCCATTTCCGCCTAGTTGGTACACAAAGGCATGGCACTAGCATATGCAAATCTACAATTCTGATAAGTTTAAAGTAAATGACTTTAAAAACGACTGTGTACAGGAGGTGAATAAGTTTAAATTCACAGAACTTATTTTAACGTAATAACAAGGCATTCGACCTACTTTAATGGTAACTTTAACTGATTTCATGACAAGGTGAGTGCATTCTTCTGTCCAATTGTTTGCAGTGAGTCCTCCAAGGTTCAATATAGCTTGGTTTAAAGCCATCTTCCCAGAGACATCCAAACAAGAAGAGCATGCAACCAAGCGCTCATACTCTACTCTGTAAATAAAAATGAGTTACACAAAGTTATATTATCAATTACAAAGATGGCAACCTACAGAACTTTAAACCTGAAGCTCACATCACATGATGTGATTTTAATTTTTATCTATTATTAAACTTCATTATTAAAATAATGAAGTCATCGCTTCCTAAATCTGGAGTTGCAGAGTTAATATTATACCCTCGCCTATGCGGAATCAAACAAACATAGTTCAAAGATGCAATGGAACCTTACTCAAACTCTTATCCTGGTTATTACCTATCACTGACAAAGACGCACGGACCACATGTGTACGAAGTTCACCACTGAGCTAAGTAGGAACTAAATTAGACTTCTGTGTCCTTTAGAATTTGATTAGTGAAAATAAAGCTGTCCATTTTTAATATCGATTTTAAAAATTCTTACCTGAATTTACTTTCATACACTCCAAATGTAATTCTATCTCCTGGCTTCAAAGTACAGGAAAGGTCATTTCGCATTTTTTCCTCATTAACAAAGGTTCCATATTTAGAATTATCTTTTATTGTCAATACAGGAATTTCATCTATTTGACTCTGAAAAAAAAAACCAACAATTTAAAATGTTTTATCACTCAGTAAGTATTCAAAAATGTTTTCCTATACCTATAAGAATAGACACAAAACCTAAACATCACTGAACAGATCTAGCATTTGCTGATATGTAGTATTTAGTAAAAGTAATGGTTTTTCTTCCTTATTACTACCAGTACTATCATGAGCACAGCTATTTCTATGTATTTGTATTACTTTTATTACCCAACATTGTAATCAGACCAACCAACCAATCAAAACAAACTCAAAGCCATTCAAAGAGCTGTGGGGAATAAGCAACAGCTGTTTACCCTAATAAAACAAATCAATTCTCAGTGTGAAAACCTATCTTAAACAGGAAATACCTGCGTTCACAGAGCTACACAAACTCTTTAAAGCAGACCTGACAATCTGTTCACTGCTCTACTTCCAGACTTCATACAGAGACTGACACACAGTAGGCACTCCATAAATGTTTAAGTAAATAAATATGTTCTTCTTCCTCTGAATTTCTAAATTAGAACAAAGAGTAAAATACTGGAACAGAAACTCCAATGATCAAAATAGACAAATACCACTGGTACCACTGCCCAAATGTATTTAATTTTTGCAAATTAAAAAAAAATTAACAGTTTTATGAAAGGTCCTACAAACTCTTACATAAGCACCAAGGTAATCTTTTATGTTTTCAACCCCCTTACTTAAGCTAGTGAGATAAAATTAGTAACATACCAGGTTGGTTACAGAAAAGTTAGCAGTTAACACAGCATGATTTCGACTAATTGACTGATCGTTTTCAATTAGAATGCCACAGTTTTTCCTTCCAACAACATACTCAACGCCAGTCAAAAGTCTGTATGGTTCTAAGAGAAATAAAAAAAAAGATAAAACCACGTGTGTATATATATAGATATAGATATAGATACATGCATACACATATAAAACAGATAAGGCAAATATTTACGTAAAATAGTGTTATTTTGCTATTTAAATGTTAATGGTCGACTCTATAAATCAAACTTATTTTTCTGGTAAAGCCTCACTGAAGGACGCAAAAGATTAAATAGATGGAAAACGCTATCATTTTGCTAAGAAAAAAGCAATACTAAAGTGTGACGGGTCAACCAAGTTAACTTCTAAATTTAATGCATTACCGAACAAAATCGAAACGCGCTTGACCCTTGAACCACGCGGTTTCGCACCACGCGGTGGTGACCTGCGGAAGACCAGGGCGACTTAAGTTGCGTGGGTTCGGGAAGGGGGCGGTGACCGTCGCCCTTAACCTCTGCGTTGATCAAGGATCGACTGGACTATCTATGCTGGGAACGGGGTAAACGGAAATACGATGTAAAAAGCTGCCAAGAGAATGATGACCACTACGGGCACTTGCCCTAGCAGAGGGCAGAATGCGCCGCAAAGCTGCAGCCACTCCAAATACCGTACGGTACGGGAGAAAACGCCCCGGACCACGCACCAACATCTCAGCCAGTGTCCCTTGGGGCTCGCGCCTGGCGTCAGAGGCGGCACCCGCGCTGGGTGGGACTGGGGATCGGATGGGCACAGCAACCAGGCTGCGGACACGCCGAGCTCGGCCCCGGCGCACCGGACCGCGCTGCCGAGACGCGCGTTGCGCGGGACGGCGTGGTGAAGTCCCGGTCAGCCAATTCCTTCACCCGAGTCTCCTCAGCTTCTTTAGGGAACAGGCGACCGTCGTCACGGCCGGAACGCGCTGTGTCTCCTCAAAGCTGGACACGCAGGCGTCACAGCCGACGCCGGCCGCTCACTCGAGGGCCGCCACCCCGCAGTGGCCGCTGTCGCAGGAGCCAGGACCACCTCGTTCAGAGGGCGGGGCGGGGCTGCGCCAGGAGGACTGCCCCCCGCCCCGCCCCCGAGCCCTACGCCCCGCCCCTCGGGTGGGGCACGTTCTTCCGGCTCCGGCAGACGCGACCCACGCCCCGCCCCCAGGCCCAATGCTCCACCCCCTCGCCCGGGGCACGTCCTCCCGCCCCGGCAGACGCTCTGCTTCCCGCGCTCGACGCAGCACCCCGCAGTCAAAGGGCGAAGCGGGGACGAGGCGGCGCCGGGACGAGGCGGCTCCGGAACGCGGCGGCAGGGTCGTGGCGGAGCCGGAAGCAGCGCTGCCCAAACCCTCTGCCCCGGCATTTGTCTCTGGGATATCGGTTCCCGCACACAAACCTAGCCGTCTCACCTCGGGCGGGGCCCGCGGCGGGGAGCAGCTTCCACATGGGTCCCGTCCTCAGCGTCGGAGCGACGTGCGACCGCGCAACCGCAGCTGACAGACTTGCGTGGCACCAGCGCCCGCGATCCGGCGAGCTCCGTGACGTGTGCGCTCCCCGGCCCGCGCCTGCGTAGGAAGCGGGGAAGACAGATAGCGACGTGGCTCCTGGTAGCCACCTGGTGGCTAGGACGGGACTAGCGCAGTCAGTATGGAAGTGTGCCGTACTAAAGGACTGGGAAGCACGAATCCCTTTGTTCTCGAATATTAAGACTATCAGCTTTTTTCCGATTGTGAATGTAAATAGCTTAAAAATTAGCTCCGAAGCAACGTAAGGAAACTTCATACTTAAAGACATCAGCACACTAACCACTTCCGGAGTTCCCTGCATTTGCAGCTTCTTTAATTGTAATTATTCCTTTGTATGAATCCTAACGATGATGATAATTATGGTGAAGCTATGGATTTCAACCCCGTCAACTCATTATTCTCACTCTTCTTCAAGCTCAAATCAACTTATCCTAACCTCTCTGTTTCATAATGTTACACTTTCATCTATCAGGAGCTAAATCCTTTCCACTTCCACTTGTACAGGCTCTCCTGCTCCAGGAACCCCTGATCCTTCACCACGCACCTCCTGCACTGATCTATTCCACATCCTGCACACTACAGAGTGAACACACTAGAGGACACTTCTGATCGTGTAAGTTCCGGTTCTCAAAATAATGAGAAGAAAAAAATGTCACTTTAAAACGCTGGTTTACCAGTTTCTCTTAGGAACACAGATGCAAAAATCTTAAACACAAAATTAACAAAATGAATCAAGTGGTATATAAAAAAGATAATTATGAGTAAGCGGAGTTTACTTCAGAAATGGAAAGGTGCGTGTTAATTGGCGCGGGAAAAAATAATGTAATCAGAATAACAAAAATAGGAGAGAGGAAATCGTGATTATACTGGTAGTCGTAGAAAAAGCATTTGATATTCATGGTAAAAACTCAGCAAAGTAAGAATAGTGGGAACATCCTTAATCCGATAAAGGTCGTCAGTGAAAAAACTGCAGCTTCCATTATAATTACGGTGAATTATTGAATGTTTTTTCTGATGTTAGGAATGAAACAACATATTTGCTTTTGCCACTTATTTTCAAGGTGATATTGGATGCTTGAACCAATGCATATGGATTAAAAAGGAAGAACACCCTGATTATTCACAAATGACATGATTGTGTATATCAAAAATCTAAAGGATTCTATTTGCAAACTATTTGAATTAAGTGAATTTAAGAAGGTCATTGGAAACAATATATAAAAGATGTATATAAAATAGATAATTATAATAGCACCAAAAGTCATCAAATACTTGGCAATAAATCTATCAAAAGGTGTGATACAAAACGTTAACTATAAAACGTTATTGACAGAAATTAAGTCCTAAATAAATACAGGAATAATATACCACATTCACGGATTATCAAGGTGTCCTTTCTCCCAAAATTGATCTATGGAGTCAGTGCAATTTCAGCAATGCCTCAGAAGATTCTTTTCAGATTTTTTTATAAGCAGATTATAAATTGTATATTGAAATGCATAGACTGAGAATAGCCAAGGAAATTTTGAAGAACAAAGCTGGAATATGGAAGAACACTACCAGATATCAAAATGTAGCAAAGTTATGGTTATTAAGTCAGTATTTATTGTCAAAAGTATAGAAAATAAGCAAATGGGTCAATAAGACCTAAAAAAGGTGTATGCGTATAATTTGATTTTTCAAAAGCAACACTACAGAGCAATGATAGGTTTTTGGGTTTTTTCCTCAGCAAATAATCCTGGGGATACTGGTTAACACTACAGAAGAAATGAAGACTGACCCTACATCTGTAATAGCCCGCTGAAATGTGAAAGGGTTAAAGAATAATTAAAACCTGAAACTGGACAAAGGAAGTCTATAACTTAGGCCTAGTTTCTGGAACCCCTAACCACATTCTGTTAATCATGAAACTTGTAACGATGAGCTCATACGCTAACTGCCAATTTTAGCCTGTGTAACCCTGCTTGGTTGCATGGCATGAAAAATAATCAATTGTATATAAGCTGAAAATTACTATTTGGCCGTCGCCCATGGGAACACTGGCTATTGCCCATGGGAACATAGGCAATCACCCATAGGAACATAACATTCTAACAACAAGCTTTCTGCTTCTGTACTTCCCGCTTGCACACCTGACCATGTGGGTTGACAGGTAGTGAATAGGAGAAAGATGGACCTTTGTGTTTAAGACAGAATGAGGAATGGGATTTGGGGCTTAAAAACCTTGTATCTTGGCAATTTGGGGCTGCTCCTTTGCAAGGACAGCCGCCGGCTAATAAACTGTCTCCTGGTTAAGAGCACTCAAGTTGGGTCTGGTTATTCTGGACACAACATTTGGAGGCCCCAGCGAGATCTTCTTGTTGTGGGAAAATTGATCAGTGCACCGGGGCATTGGACCATTTGCGGTTGGGGGGCCTCTAGGGCACTTGCCCTAGCCCGCCGCCTGTGGTTTCTCGCTTTGTGGAGCACAATCCTGGGAGTGCTGAGGCAGTTTCTGGTAGGGGGCCTAGGGACCGTGCGGACGTCGGACGCGACAAGTAAGGTCGGCGGTCGACTGAGACTGTGACGACAGTTTTCTTAGTCCTGTTCTGGTTTGTTAGTCTGTGTCTGTCTTGTTTTGTTTTGCTTCGTGTGCTTTATTGTGGAACTATGGGACAATCACAGGGCAAACTAACTCCGTTACAGTGCATGCTTAACAACTTTAAAGATTTTCGTCGTAGGGCAAGGGCCTGTGGTGCTTCAGTAACTCCTTTTGATTTGCAGCGCTTTTGTCAATTAGATTGGCCGACCTTCGGAGTAGGATGGCCCTCCGAGGGATCATTTAAGATGCAGACTGCATTCCGGGTTCGAGGTGTGATTTATGGAAACCCTGGGCATCCTGACCAAATTCCTTATATTGATGTTTGGATTGATGTTGTTTCTGATGCCCCTAAATACTTACAGAATTGCAGTCGTGCACCCGTTACTGTAATGGCAGCCATACCCCAGGGTTTTAAGAAGCCCCCACCGGTGTTGCAGGGACCTCTTGCGGAGGATGACTGGCATCCGCCACCCTATAATGGAAATGGGGGTAGACGTCCTCCTCCAGAGGGACCGGAACCTCCTGTAACCCAGTCTAGGGGTCGTAGGCCACCTTCCCCTGATTCAACATCCCTGAAAAGAGCCAGTATCTGTTCAAGCCCCATTGAAGGTGATTCCAGGAGGTGGAGGTGAGCCTACTGTCATCTACTCGCCATTCAGTACTAGTGATTTATATAATTGGAAATTACAAACGCCATCCTTTTCAGAGAAACCACAAGGACTAACCTCCCTTTTAGAGTCTATTTTCTTTACCCATCAGCCCACTTGGGATGATTGCCAACAGCTCTTACAGGTCTTATTCACTACTGAAGAAAAGGAAAGAATTTTGCGGGAGGCGGCTAGAGGAGTAACAGACCCAAATGGGCAGCCCACAGCAGACTTAACCAGGTTACAGGCTGTGTTTCCGACTCAACGTCTCCAGTGGGATCCAAATACAGATCAAGGTAAGGAGGCTCTCCTAAGGTATCGCCAGTTTCTGCTACAGGGACTCCGGGCTGCTGCATGTAGACCAATAAATCTGTCCAAGGTAAGTGAAGTAATTCAGACTAAGGACGAGTCACCTGCAGCATTCTTGGAAAGACTATTAGAGTCTTACCGCTTATATACACCTATTGACCCGGAGGACCCCAACAATAGAAGAGCCATTAATTTGGCCTTTGTTAGCCAGTCGGCCCCTGACATTAGAAAGAAGTTACAGAGATTGGAAGGTTTTGAGGGAGAAAATTTATCCAAATTATTAGAAATAGCTCAGAAGGTCTTTAACAATAGGGACGGTGTGCAAAAGGTCATGTTTGTGGGACAACAAGGAAACCGACCTCCTTGGGAAAAAAAAACCCCTAACCATAGAGGGGAACCTAGCAACGAAGAAGGTCAAAATAGAAAACCTAGGCTAGGAAGAGACCAATGTGCTATTTGCAAAAAGAAAGGACATTGGAAGAATGAGTGCCCTGAAAAGGAGCAACCAGGAGGTGAGAAGAAAAAAAGGCCCCTCATTCTTTTAGAAGATGAATAGGGGCGTCAGGGCTCTTATCTAATGAGCCCCCGAAAGCCCAAGGTAACTTTGCAAGTAGGGGGCAAACCTGTGAACTTTTTAGCTGATACTGGTGCAACTTACTCAGTTTTAACAGAAACTGCTGGTCTGTTATCCAAAGAAAAGACTGTAATTCAAGGAGCCACTGGGAAAGGGAAGGCATACCCATGGACACAGGCAAAAATTACTGACTTGGGAAAGGGAACCATCACGCATTCGTTTTTAGTTATGCCTGAATGTCCTTTTCCTTTGCTTGGAAAAGATTTGCTCCAGAAATTAAAAGCCACTATTTAAGCAACGAGTGGCATATCTCTCAAAGAGACTAGATCCGGTGGCTGGAGGAAGGCCTAGTTGCCTGAGAGCACTAGCTGCTACTGCTATATTGCCCAAAGACGCTTTAAATTGACCTTGGGCCAAAATATTGAAATTGTGGCTCCACATGCAGTTGAAGCCATGCTGCGCAGCCCTCCTGAAAGATGGATTTCCAACGCCCGGATTACTCAGTACCAGGTACTGTTGCTTAACCCCCCACAGACCCAGTTTTTGAAAACTGCACATACCCAACAAAACTCAATTCCAGATGGATCATAGATCTAAATATGAAAGTAAAATGAAGATTTTAAAAGCAAACATGAAGAGATAAATCTTTCTTAAACAGAACACAAAAAAAGTATGCCTTGGACCCCAGAATCCCTAAATTTCACTGATTTGGTGGACCACAGGGGTTTTCTTCTTCAGGATTATAGGCACGTCTCACCACGGCCTCCAATACACTTGCAGATTCTTGTGAATCCAGCCAGCCTGATTGGCAGAACGACCGTAGAGGGTTCAAGCCGCGCCCCCTAGCTACCCTGTGCACCTGCAGTGACGTGGTCACTGCCGGGCACAGGCCCCTGGCCGCCACCGAGAGCGAGCGGGAGCCTTGAGGGACGCCTCTGCACGGCGCCCGGCTCGGGGGCGGGGGCGCGGTGAAGACTTGTTTCCAATGACCTTCTGGCCCTGGGGTCCGCCCGCCCCCGGCCCCGCCCCCGGCCCCGCCCGCGACTGCCCCTCGACCTCCGGCGTCCGGCCCGGCTCACTGCGTTTCCGGCCGCGTTCTGCCCGCAATGGCGCTGCTGGGTCGCGCGTCTTCGCCTCCTGGCCGCGGCCTTCGGCGGGTAAGACGGCACTGGAGGGGCCGGACCTCGGGTCTCCAAGGGCTGTTGTTTCGTTGATACCGTTTCCTCATCCTGTGAAGATTTAGGTTATAGGTCCTTGTAAGAGAGGCCTGTGTTTTCTGGTTGCTTCTGAAGGCCTTGTCATGTCCTACAACATTTCTGTGGGGCAGAAAAGTCTTCAGACGGGGGTTAGAGGGCAGAGGACCTGCTGGAGGGCGTGTGCTTGCTGGCACAGCACGCTGAGGTGGGAATTCCCGGGAGAAGACAAGTCTTCACCAAAGAACATGCTTTTCTGGGCAAATACAAGTTGTTACAGTTAAAATCCCAAATTTGAATACTTTTGTAGCAAGAACCAAGAAAAATGTTTCATTCGTCACACCTCCTGAAGGAGGCCTCATTTCAACACAAACATTTATTCAGAGGTGCTCTATGCCTGGCCCTGGGGAAGCCAGAATTGAAAAAATGTGAACCCTGCCCTCAAGCTGCTCTGAGTTCCCTCAGTCAGTTGTTTATCAGAACATGCTAATTAACTACCCGTTAAGTATTGGGCATTCTTTGGCATCCCTTGGTTGAAAAGGTATCTGCATTCATTGAACCTCATGTATTTTTTCCAGCTAGGGATAATACCCATGATTGGACCTTAAAATCAATTTAGTAGAACAAAAATGAGTTCAAGAACAATGAATTGGAATAGAAGAGGAAGGTACCAGGAGTCATCCCATGTAGTAAGGTTAAGCTTATTTTAGGAAACTTCTTTTTTAATTTACCATTCTTTTGTAAACTCGTTCTTCCATACCAGTGATGCACACTGCCAAGCTTTTCCTTTTGTTCCTAACAATAGTAATAACTTTACTATTTTTGTAAAAATGATGACACTGGTCAATATGAATTCAGGTAATACTATTAAAGAAAAGTAACATGGCCTCACAGTGGCTACCCTGAAATAACTAGGGTTGACATCTGGTTAATGTCTTCCAGCCCTCTGTGCTGATAAGAGCATGGGCGGAGAGACATAGTTTTGCTTGGATGTGTTCCATTTTTTCCTTTGAACTTAATCAGCATTGGTTTGTTGTCTTTTAATACTGAGTATTGTCAGGGAGAAGTGTAAGGCCAGCTGTATTTTTTTTCCCCCTTTTTTTTCCCTGTCTGGAAAGCCTAAGAAATCTTTCTTTACTCAATTTAAAATTCCAGAATATAAGCTTCCTGGAGCCAAGGATTTTATCTGGTTTGTTCACTGCTTTTTTTTTTTTTCCCATATAAGCAAAATTGCAAATCAGAATAACCCTTTTCAAGAGCAGGGGTTGTTTCTTGTCTGAACAGAGTCACGCCAGTTTTGGCTAATGTGATAGGGATCGATCGGAGATGACGTGAATGAGGGGCAAGCTGGAGTGGAGACCCCAGCTGAAAATTTCAAATCGCCTACTAATTTATCTCCTGGCTTTTGTCTCCTTTATCATGTAGCATTGGTGAAGCATCTGTTTCGTCCACGTCTAACTGCCAACATAACTGTAATAAAAACAGGAATACATCCTGTAGCACAGGTCAACTGCTTTTTCAAGGCCTCAGGTTCATTGCTATAAGATGTGTCGTTACTCAAAAATGTAATTTCTGTCTTGCTACTGGCAACAGCTGCATAATTCATCTGGCCACAGGAGCCTAGAGCCCAGCTAACTTTATTTTATATTTACTGAGCGGTCCCTTCAAGTTGCTGTGGCAACGAGATCCCTGTCTGCAGAAGCTTAGAATGTCAGGGGCCTCTGTGCAGAGCCCTGTTTGAGTTGAGCGTGTGCAGGTGACCAGGCCACCCACTCAGGCACAGAGCAGGAGCTTCACGTGGCCGGTGGCAGCCGTGGGCTGGGTCGTTTGGGCTCTTGGGTTCTCTTAGGTTTACAAACTATTGGCATCAGTGGGCGAGACAGCACCTTGTTCTGCAAGACTGACTCTGCCGTGGCGCATCGAGGGGGTGTCCCGTCCAGCCGCCCCTCGTGCGTCCCGATGTCTCCAGCTTTTAACCACGTCCACTGCTGCAGTGGACATGGTCTGGGTGTTGAAAGGAATGCATGCATGGCACAGATGGTGCCTTCTAGCAACGGGGCAGAATTAAGTGGCGAGTGGTGATCGGAGACTTAATGTGTGCACGGACTGTCTGAGTTGCTTTGGGAATGCGAAGATGTGCATTTTTCAGTCATCTTTTGAAAAATAAGATTGTCCAGTCTTTACCAAGTTGGCATTTTTATATGACAGTAAGGCCCGTTTGCAAAGCGCTTATCATGTGAATTTGAGTCTGGACAAATTTGATCTAAAAAAAAAAATTCATTTTGACCTAAACCTGCAGGTACTTAGAAAGTCCCCCAAAATAGATATGATAATACTACGTTGTCTTGATAAACATAGCTCATACTTAAATGTGGAATGTAGAATACTTACATTTCAAACGGAGCACGTGTCCTTATCATGACACTGATCCTATGCTAGGGTATTGTGTGCTTGAATATATAATTTGATTTTTATTTTTAATGAAAAAATAATTTATGAACATATCAAACATTCAGCTGTACAATAGGACACGCAGTGACAATACAGTAAGTCCCTCTCTGCAAAGGTTACTGCTATGAATAGTTTCCTGTCGATCCAGCAATTCCTGTGCACATATCCACATATGTATGAGGATGTCCTCATTTAGGAAAAAAAAATACACACAAATGGGAGCATTTTATGTGTATTTCCCTACCTAGGGTTTTTCCTTAACCCGTAATGCCTCACACCATAGGTATTAATGCATATATGTTGAGTGATTGAATAAACATGTAGATGTAGCAGTGTTTACATATAGCTGGTAATCTCTAGCTTCTCTTAATAGATACAGTGTTTGTTATGTGTATGAGCCCTAATGGATTTGTTACACCCCCTTTGGAAATGCAGATAGGTGTTTTAGCCTTTTCTTTTACAAACAAGCCTTAATAAATATGTTGAGCTATTTTGAGCCCCTTATACTTGAGTCCCTAAAAATAAATTTAAGGATAAGCTTGTCAAGTTTCGCAAAAAGCCAACTGGGATTTTGATAGAAATTGAATCTGTAGATCAATTTGGGGAGTTTGGCCATCTTAACAAAATTAGATTTCCAATCCATGAACACAGGATGTCTTTCCATTTATTTAAGTCTTCTTTAATTTTTAATGATCTTTTATAGTTTTCAGTTAACAAGTTTTGCACTGCTGTTATTAAATTTATTAGGAAGTATTTTATTCTTTTTGATGTGATTGTGAATAGAATTTTTTTAATTTTCATTTTCACCTTAATGGATAGCCTTTGAACATAGCTTTCCCCACCCCACCAAATGAGTGAGTGTATCTGTTGGAAAAAAATTGCCAAATGTGGAGTTATTGGCTCAAAGGGTATTTATAAGTAACATTTTGATAAATGTTGCCAAATTGGCCTCCAAAGAAGTTGTCCCAGTTCATATCAACGAATCGCAAGAGTAGACTTTAGTCAGCAGTTTATTGTATACCGCGTTACAAAATTTTGAACCTCACCGATCTGGTAATAGAAAAACGGTGTCTTCCTTTGTTTAAATATGATTATTCAGCTAGCAGTATGTTTATGTATATTTTCTTTGTGTGGACTACCTTTTAAAGCCCTTTGCCTAGTTTTTATATATACAGATGACTTCTTAATACTCATATCAATAGACTTGGATTTTCTTTTCTTGGGTGTAAACTAATTTCAAGATGCCATTATTTGAAGTCCTCGGATATAACTATTTTAATTGGTCAAAACAAGTGGCAAAGAGTTGGATTTGTGGCATGAGTCTGCGTAAGACTCTTCTCGTCTGTTCTCATACATTCTTGATGGCATTGGAGCCTGGCCAATCAATGTTCCATGCAATAAAACAAGCATTTACTGAATGCTGTTGGTGCCAGGAACCCTATACAGTGGGGAGTGGAGCTTTCTGCCTTCCTGATGTCACAGTGCCCTGTGGAAGCTGCCACCTGATGGGAGGAGGGAGTCGTTCAGCCCGTTTTTAGCAGAGGGACCCTTTTAAAAGTGTCAGCAGAGTTTTTGACACTTTGCTCGGTTTCGAAGGCTGATTCTGCCGGATTTAGAAAGAAAGTGGGTGGTTCAGGCTGAAGAGAAAGCCCGAGCAAAGGCCAGAAGGTGAAAGTAAATCTGTATTGCCAAAACTAGGAAACTCCTTTTAAGAATTTGAGAGATTTTAAAGATCTCCAGAGAACTCAGTCTTGACATGAGAGGTGTTATTTCCATGTTCAAAAAAATAAAACCTTATTGCTAGAAAAATGAGCAAGATTTGAAAATCTTTAAAAGCCTATTTTGTATCTACTTTTTATGATCCAACTTAAACAGCCAAAATGCAATTTCAGGTTATTCAGCATCCTTTGTAGGAACATGAGTGTGAATACAACATGATCCTGTGAGGTCTGCTCATGTCCATGGGTCTCAATGTTGAACAACTTGCTTTTAGGCAAATAGGCGGCTCTAATTTAATATTCAACAGCATACATGCTGTGAATGATCAGAAGGTAATGTGAAATAAAACAGCATATCAGTATGCTCACTTTTCTCTGGTGGGGAGGGGAAGTCGTGTGGTCATATCCATCACATCAAAACAGGTGCAGTGGATGAGATTGTACTGTGTTGTAATCTGTTACATGATAGACACTTATTAGGAATTTTTATTAAATGCGGTTATTTTTACCTTTAGAACATTTTATCTCCCAGTAAGGAGATTGAAAAGTATTTTTAAATAAATGAAGAAAAAAAATTTGTATGCGGATATCTTGCTTAATTTATCTTTCACAGAGCGCCACATCAAATGCCCTACACAAACCAACACTAAGTAAAAATTCAGCCTGGAGCCTTTGGAAAATTAAGAACAGATTTTTTCATTATTACTTGGTAATGACAGAGCGGCCTACTTGTGCAAATTTCCCAGTTCATCACCTCGGTGGACTGGTTCTGGAGGTGGCGGCAGCCTCGACCAAAGCCAAAAAAGGTTCCTGTAGGCTATTTGGGTTTCACGCTTTGGCAAAAGGGTACAGAAAGAAAGTGCTTTGTCAGCGAAGCTAGAGGAGGTGACGTATGACGTAGCCTGCGTGGACCAGATTTGCAGTTTATCTTCACCAATTTTACACATCCTTAAATTTTCTTTCAATAACGTCTTTTTTCCTGATTATAAAATCAAATTATAATTATTGACTAGGTTTTGGAAATACTAAAAACCAACCAAACAAAAAGAGCAAATAATGATCCATAATCTCATCACCCAGAGATGATAACTGTTTGAGGTAATGGAGGACTTGGAAGTCAGACACGTCTTGGGTTTGAGTCGTAGGTACTACTTATTAGTGTCGTAAGTTCGTAACTTGACCTTTCCGTGCGTCAGTTTCCCCATCCATAAAATGGGGATAACAGCAGAATTCTCCTTACAGCGTTGTCGTGCGGTCAGTAGACCTCGACACGTGGTGAATAGGGAACCTGCCACTTGCTGGTGTCACTTCCTTGCCATGTTTTTTCCAAGCATGTATTTTTATTTACAGTTAAGAACATGTTGTATTTTTCTTTTTTCATCTAACATCTTATCCTAAGTGTTTTCTGTGCGATTTCCAGTTGATGAGTAGTCTCACCCTAAGCTGTTGACCTCGTTTCTAGCTGTTCCCTTAGGGTGCGTTTCTAGGTACCCGGGATCAACTGATGGTGGCCCACGTGCTCACAGGAATACTCCAGCAGGAAATGATAGGTTCTGGGGCTTGAGCCTTGCAGGGTGCCCGGATGATTGTCACGCACCTTGGGGTGGCGGTTAATGTCAACAGGAGCTCAGTGAGCAGAGGGAGGCGGTGCACAAGGCCGTTTCACGTGCGAATCTCAGTTCTGCAGCCTGGTCCATATGTTCGACTTCTCTGGGCCCCTTCTGTTTATGGGGTAAAAATACTTCCTATTTCATGGAGCGGGAAGGTTAGTCAGTTTGATATCTAATCTCGACAGGTGATAAACCTTTCATGAACATTAGCTCTCTATCATTTGTCATGATGCTCAGCACGTAAAGTTCGTTTTCATAGATGCGAGAGAATGGCAGTGATTTTCACAAGGATGGTGAGAGTGTAAACTAAAATCTAAGGTCAGTGCAAATGTTTTTTAGTTCAGAATGGTTTCACCCCCTCTCATTTTAAACATAACAGAAATAGTTTATCTGTTCTAAATTTATCATCCAGAAAGCAGCATGGGAAGAGGCATTTGATCTGATAAACCTTCTAAAGAACTTTTTATGGATTTCTCCAGTGATTCAAAGACAAGGTGATTTTTATCCAAAATATCCTTGCTTAAAGACAAATATGCTTTATGTTAGCTTTTAAAGTTAAATATAAGTAAAAACATCTACAAATAATAATGCTAACATTTATAGGGTGCTTAGCATGTGCTAAACAATGTTGTAGTTATTTATATGAACTCGTGTAATCACATTTAATGGGGAAGATTCTGTTATTGTCTTCATTTGCAGAAGCAGCTGAGGCACAGTGAGGTTAACTAACTTGCTGAAGGTTATATACTGGAGAGGAAATTCTGTCCTGTTGTCTCGCTCCAAAGCCCTTGGTTTTAACCATTCTGCTGTGTCACAGCATTCCAATAGAAAAATAATAATTGTTTAAATTCAATACCAATATATGTTAATCCAAAGATTCGAATAATATTACATTCAAGAGTAAGGTTTTGGAAATTCCTCTAGCGGTAACACATAGATGCAAATTTCAATTAATCCCCCTCCTTGCTTTTAGTTTTTCAGTTATGGAACGAAAATGTATCAAAACAGTGAAGCTTTTTCGTCTAAATTCTTTCCGCCCCTTCAAAAAGCGATGCTACCGCCTAACAGTTTTCAAGGAAAAGTGGCGTTCATCACCGGGGGCGGCACGGGTCTCGGCAGAGGGATGACCGCCCTTCTGTCCAGCCTGGGTGCGCAATGTGTCATAGCCAGCCGGTAAGTCACCCTCGGGAAGTCGTGAAACAGGTCAGTGCCTGCAGATTGAAGCGCTGTTTGCCACATTTGTTTCATCTTGCGTCTTAATCTTCCATGAAATATCCTTTAGATTATTTAAATAAAGCTCCTTGGAAAAACCAGTTATAACTTGTGATGTTAGAAACATTTCCCAAAGGTAGTGACAGGATTTTTTTCTGTAGCTGGGGATGATGATAAGAAGTCCTGCGTTGAGGCTGCTCTGATCTCAGTCTACACCACAGGCAGTCTACACCAGGAAATAGGAACCACCCCTCCGTGTTCTGAGCCGGGTGGGCATCTCAGAACAGCTGTTGTGGTGATGGGTGTGGGTGCTGAGACCATGTGAAAGGAATTTCTTACTAGAGAAGCGTGTCCTGGGCCCTGCACCTTAAGTCTAGAACTTCAGACTGGTCAGAAAATCTACCCTTCCTTTTATTTTGAGCAGTGTAAACTTTTGTGGAGGTAAGCAGCAACCTGAATGACAGATCACCATGTTACTCACCAGGGGCCAGAGGAACCGCTTTCCCGTGCCTCCGTTAGTGGAAAGGGGCCAGGCCCTTTTTGGTTTATTTTTATATTGTATTGTTTTTAAGAGTGTTAAAATTTTTTTTGTAACACTACATAATTTATACTCAACGGTTCATTTTTATATTTTTTTCAAGGATATGAGGTTCTGAATTCATACAGTGCATTTATATCCATAAATTTGGTCTACAATCTGCTATCATAGGTTTTACACACAATCTAGATTTTACATAGTATGATAAAGGCTTACATTACACCACGAAGGTATTTTCTTTCTAAAGCAGGTGTGGGCAAGGGAACAGATGGAAAAGATTGTGATTAAGGAAAAAAATTTAATCTATGAGTAGATATAAAGTAACTGGTTTAAATGTAAATAACTTAGTATGTTAGTTTCAGAGATACATAAGTGTTTGAATAACTTGAAAATGAATTCATGCGAACTGATTTGTTTGTGGATATGTAACTTTCGTATTGTCTCAAGAATGCATCTCTTTAAGCTGTAGATTCTCTAGTTTTTAATTTATAGAATTAAAAAGAGAAGATATTATACAACAGCATTCGAAAACTCATGCAAAGCACTGCATGTTTATCTCTAGAAAGATTGATGTTTTGAAAGCTGCCGCAGACCAGATTTCTTCTCAGACTGGAAATAAGGTACGCTCAAAACATTTCATTTAAATTTAGGAATCACAGCATGCTTAAGTAATCTACTCATGGTTTTGGTTTAGGAAGTTTGAAAAATATGGGATTCCTCCTGTCTGTTCCTCTGCAGGTCCATGCAATTCAGTGTGACGTGAGGGACCCTGACATGGTCCAGAACACGGTGTCGAAGCTGATCAGTGTCGCAGGCCATCCTGACGTGAGTGTCTCGGCAACGGGCTTCAGTGGTGGTGCCCCTCCCAACATGCCCCGCGGTGCTGTTCTCTGCCTCTCGCCAGCAGCCGGCTGCCTAGAGCAGGGAGCAGATCACAGCAGACGGAGGCACCACTTAAAAATCGCACTTGTGGTCATGCAGAACACGTTTCACTCTGTTGAATAAGATCGTGACCGGCGAGGCGTCGTTACCCCAGAGCACTGCGTCCGGGCTGAACGAGCCACGCTCTTTGTGTTTCCTGATGAACTCCCATCTCTGTCGGTGGAGAATGATAAAACGGGGCCCACGAGAGAGTCCAGTCTCCTGTCGAGACCTGCGACAGGCGTGGGTGCTCCGCTGCTGGAAGAAGCCATTGCTTCCAGGGGTCCTCAGGGAGGGCATTAACGATGCTGTCAGACGGCCCTGACATCAGACCAGCTGTAGGGACCTTCATTGACAGTGAAGAAACAGGTCCTTGGCCAGAGTCCGATGGAGTAAGTTAAGCTGAAGTGACCCCGAGGTTAAAGGCGTGGCAGGCATGCTTCGTCTGTGTTTATGTTCTCAGTGATAGACTCTACCCTGATTTTGAGAAAAGAGCTGGGACTCTGGAATGTGGTAAGAACGTAGGAGATTTTAACAGGCTCGAGGACAGCGGCCACCTGTCGACTCTCCCGGCATCGTCCCATCGTGGACCGTGCCTGAGGTCGGGGCAGAAATGCCCCTGAGGGCAAACCTGTCTCCTCATCTCAAAGTTGCGGTAACCGTGTGTCCCTCTGGCAGATCGTGATAAACAACGCAGCCGGCAACTTCATTTCTCCCACCGAGAGACTGTCTCCCAACGCGTGGAAGACCATCACTGACATAGTCCTGAACGGCACGGCCTTCGTCATGCTGGCGGTCGGGAAGCAGCTGATCGAGGCGCAGAGAGGTGTGCGTGTGTGTCCTGCCATGCGCGGGTCCCGTGCGCAGCCCCGCAGCCCTGACAGTGTCCACCCCTGGACAGCTCGCCGTGTCCTGGGGAGGAACAACACCTCCCTCAGCACCCTGCGCTGTGGCGACCCAGGAAAGGAGTGACCAGTCCCCCCAGGTGACTGTCAGGTCGACCTGGACTTTGACGGGAGAGGCGGGGACGCAGGCGGGCCTGGGGGAGGTGGTGATGACTCCAGGACTGGTCAGCGCGGGAGGGCCGGGAAGCTGGCCGGGCGTGGTCGGGGCGCTCCTGGCACCACGATGGGAGACCCGGGTTGGTTCTGAAGGAGACGAGGGGTCTCGTGAGGCTGGGACTGGCTGGGACGCGTGCCGAGCGTGGGGTTGGAAAGGTCAGGGACCGTCCGGGCTGCCAGCTTTCCATTGGCAGGCGGAGGGATTGGAACAGATCAGGACCCAGGGAGGATACAGGCAGCAGGGCTCATGGTCAGATGACAGGGTTCTGAGCTGGCGAGTGGTCCGGACAGTGGCAGCAGCGAGGCCGAGGGCACCAGAGGGGAGCAGATGTAGAGGAAGCTACCAGAACGTTTTGTTTGCACGTGAACAGACTCTGGGTAGAAGTCCGTGTGCTGTGACTAGTAGGTCATGTGTGCGTGTGCACGCCTGTGTGCCTGGGGCGGTGACTAGGAGGTTGTGTGTGCGTGTGTGCCTGTGCACGCCTGCGTGCCGGGGCAGTGTGCACTTGCTCATCCAACAGGCTCTACTGGTGCGTGTGTGCTGGGCCCCGCACTGCACACACCGGTGACAGGCAGGCAGGCCTCTGTGCCCGAGCAGGTCGGGGTGGGACAGGGAGCAGTGTTTCCTCTCGACGAGGGGCATCCCGAGCGGGACGTGGCGGCAGCGTCCTTGTGTCCCCTGAAGGATATCCCTCGCGGCCAGAGGGCAGGGCAGTCTGGGCGACTCTGAGGCCTGTGCAAGGGGGTGTAGGGACAGACCGGAAGGTCAGGCGCCAGCTGTGTGTCCAGCCTCGTCCACACTGTCCCTGAAACGCAGACACAGGCCTTCCCACCGCCGCAGAGGGTGAGAGAGGAGAGGAGGCCTCCGAGACAGCGCAAAGGAAGCGGCCTGTGGAAGCGACCGGCCCGGCCGGTTGAAGCTGCTCCCCGCCATGCCGCCCGTGCCTCCCACCCACACGTTTCCCCACAGCTCCGTCCCCCACCTCGAGGACTCCCCGGCTCACATCTGTTGATTCATAGTTTGCCATCCCACCAATGTTCTTATCTCTGTAGCCATGTAGGAATAACAGGACTGGAAAACGGCCTGTTATGTTACCATCAGAGCTCAGGCTTTGGATGGGAATCCGCCGAGCACGTCCCGTCTCCCTGTACGAGAATCTGATAATGGTGCTGATGTCGCTAAGGTCACGGGTTCTACAAAATAAACGACCTGTAAGACCAGTGGTCTGGAAATTCCTCCTCTGCAGCCCCCCACCCGAAGCTGCCCCTCCCGTCCTCAGTCACGAGGCGCCCGGGAACCCTCAGAGGAGTCAGGCCCCTGGCGTGGACACTGCCAGGGTACGTGAGCTGGAAGAAATCTAGCCAAGGGGAGGCCGTGCTTCGGCTCTGTTGAAAGCCCCACGCTCTCTGCGGGCACTAAATTCTCCTTCCTCTAACGAAGCTGTCTGAGTGTCTAATTTCCTCGGACTGTGACAAGGGGTGTGACTTAGGGTGGAGTCTGCGTGATGCTTTTGTTTTTTCTGGTTTTTCAGAGGGGCGAGCAACTGGACAGAGAGACCAAGGTGGGCCGGCTCCTCCGCCCCGTCCACCCGAGGACCGAGGTCTCTGTCGTCCCCCCCACCCCGCCTCCCATGTGTCTCTCCCGCGTCTCCGCCTCCCCCGCACCCGTCCGCTCCTCTCTTCAGCCTCCTCACTGTTCCCGACCTGCTCATCATGCTTCCTCTCCTTCTCACTTCTCTCCCCGCCCAGCCCTGCGGCCCTGCTCCGCCGGACTCCCGTCTTCTCGTCGTTGTCTTTCATGCTAACGCAGACTTCCATCTATTTTTATTCATCACGTTGGATTAAAATTCTATGGGTTCCATTAAAAATATATTAGCCAAGGCCTTTTAAAAGATGGGAGCCAGCCTTTGCCCGTCCAGGAGCCCGGTCAGATAGCGATGCTGCGACCTGGCAGGGCTGAGGACTCGCACACGGGTCGGTTCTGGGGCCGGCGCCGAGGGGCTCTGGCGTGACGACCCCTGGAGTACGTCACGTAGGGGAGCCGGGGTCCGTCGTGGACAGCGGCCCGGTAGCCTGTGACCAGGAGGGAGGGGGTGCTCCGGCGTCCAGGGAGGTGGTCAAGGAAGGTGAGAGCGCAGAGGAGGCGGGCCAGAGCGCGTGAGGCGCCGGCGGACACAGGGCGGACGCGGGCTGGCTAGGCAGGACTCGGGGGCGACGCGCACTCGGAGTGAGGCCGCAGCGGCCTGAGGACCCAGAGCTGTGGCCTGGGCTGGGGCAAAGAGGCCAGCATCAAGCACGTTTCCAGGTGGCGCTGACAGCCACAGCGACAATCAGCAAGTGAGAGACGTAGGAGACCCTTGGAGACAGCAGCTCAGTGCTTTTCCAGCCACAGCGGCCGGCGAACGCGTGGCTGGGCCTTTCAGGAACGGTGTTGGAAATACCCTGTCATGATTCATCACTAGGATATCACGTGTAAATGTAAAAGTTGGTAAATAGTGTGGAAAGAATACCTACTTTTATTAAAGAACTGAGAACTTACAGTGAGGAAAGACTAAAGGACTAACATGGGGTTTTATTGAAGAGTCTGGTCACAAAGGACTTGGGTAGGATACATACTGAATTTTCCCAGCAATCCCTACATCACTAGAAATGAGAGAGACACCTTACAAAGTGACCACCCGATTGGCCGTACCTAACGCCATACATAGTCATTACAGCGTTGCTGACCGCATTCCCAACGTTGTGTACATCACTGTGACTGTTTTGTAACTACTAATGTGAACTTCTTAATCTCGTCCCGTTCTTCACTCGACTCCCCCAAGCCCCCTACCCCTGGCGACCGTCAGTTCTCTATCCGTGAGTCTGTTCCTGTTCTGTTTGTTCGTTTATTTTGTTTCTCAGATTCCACACATAAGTGAAATCATATGGTGTTTGTTTCTCTCTGTTTGAGTTATTTCACTTAGCATAACACCTTCTAGGTCCATCTATGTTGTTGCCAGTGGCAAGATTTCATTTTTTTTTTTTTAATGGCTGAGTGATGTTCCGTTGTATATGTACCACCTCTTCATCCACTCGCCTCTCTCAGTGGACACTTAGGTGCTTCCACGTCTTGGCTGTTGTAAATAACGCAGCAGTGATCATAGGAGTGTATATATCTTTTTAAATAAGTGTCTTTGTTTTCTTTGGATAAATACCCAGAAGTGGGATTGCTGGGTCCCAGGCAGTTCCGTGCTCAGTTGTTGAGGAACCTCGGCGCTGTTTTCCGTCATCAGTCCCACCAGCAGTGGGTGAGGGCTCCCCCTCACGTCCGCCAGCGCTTGTCGCTCGTTGATCGATTGATGATGGCCACTCTGAGATGTGAGGTGACGTCCACTGTGGTTTTAATTTGCATTCCCCATATGTCTATTGGCCATCTGTATGTCCTCGTTGGAGAAATGTCTATTCAGGCCTTCTGCCCGTTTTTTAATTGGATTGCTTCTTTTTTTGCTGTTAAGTTGTATCAGTTCCTCGTATATTTTGGATATTAACCCCGTGTTGGATATATCGTTTGTGAATACCTTGTTCCACTGAGTAGGGTGACTTTGTTTTGTTAATGGTTTTCTGTGCTGTGCAAAAATGTTTTTGGTCACTGTAGTCCGTTTGTTTGCTGTTGTTGTGCGTGCTCCAGGAGCGAGTCCATGGTGGCGAGCGGGCAGAGCGGCATCAGATTGAGCGGGACTGCCACCCACTGTGTTTTTCTCACTTCCAGGAGCAGCGTTTCTTGCCATCACCACCGTCTACGCTGAGACCGGGTCAGGCTTCGTGGTGCCCAGCGCCTCCGCCAAAGCGGGAGTGGAAGCCCTGAGCAAGTGAGTGCCTTGCGCCGCCCCCGGGAGGTCCGCGGTGGGCCCTCGACCCCTTCCGCTGTGGCTCCCGTGACTGAGAAACTAAATGTTATTTAATGTTAATTACCTTAAAATTGCGTCGCCCCGTGGGGCTAGCCAGCACAGGGCGACGGCCCGTTCTCTCACCCGTGTCTTCACGTGCCCGCCCTGCCCTCCGAGCACACCTCTGCGCTTGCGTCGCGCCTACGCACAGGATGGACAGGACAGACAGACCGGTGGCCCCGCAGCGCACGGCGCTTTCGGAACCTGCTCATCGCCGGCCGTCCCCAGCGTCTCTGGCGGAAGGCAGGGTCCGCTGCGCGTGCGGCTCGCTGCGGCCCTGCAGCGTTTCTCTGCACCCAGCCTCTTCCCTCTTTCTTTTTTATTTACATTCCCACCAGAACTTTCTTTCTAAAAATGTATCTGCTTATGAGACTACTCACGGAAAGCCTGCGTCATTTTCCCATCACCCTTTGGAATGGAAGCCAGGCCTCAGTGTGGTCTTCTGAGCAGACGTGTTTATTCACCGACTCGTTGGGTCAGTGTTTACTGCGTGCCTTTGGTGTGCCTGGCCCTGTGCCCGGTGCCGTGGTCATGATGGAAGCGGGGAGACCTCATCCTCGCCTGGGCTCTGCTTCTGCTGAACGGCCCCCACCTCCTGCAGCGCGCTGAGCGTCCCCACGGCTCTGCGCCTGGCTTCGCGCTGTTGGGTCACCCCGATGCTCTGCCTTCCTCCAAGACTCTCAACTCATCACCCTCTTGGGGACGTTCTGTCCAGTTTCTCTGGAACAGAATTAATTGTTCTCCACTCTGTGAACTCTTAAAACTTTATTCCAGTTTAGCGAGGAAACTAAGCCTCTAATAAGTCAGTGCCATCCGGCGTCGTAGATTCTGAAATGCTGGTCGTATAGCAGCACGGGGGGCACAGAGAAGGGCCCTGTGGACAGCTGTTAACGTGGCTTTAACGCCCCGACTTCCCCGCAGGATGTGAGGTCGGTCTCAGCGCTCCCGGAACTGCTCGGCTCCGCCTGTCGTCCCAGCACGCCTTTTGACATTTAAACCAGGCACGCTCGTTTGTTTGAGAGAAAAAGTATTACTTTACTCAGAAGCGGAGTCAGTCTGAACAGCGATAATTGGCCTTCTTAAGGTCGGGTGGTGTCTTAAGGACAATATTAGTATTATAATACACAATTTTCCTTTTGTAAGTCTTGGAAGAAATGTTTTTCTCATTATTTAGCATATCAGAAACGATGTGCTTTTCCTGAGGATCGGCTCGCTCACTTCTCACGCGCACGGCTGGTCACGTGGCCGCCTGGCTTGCCGCTGCTGTGTGGCATCACGGAAGGAGCGACGCGCTGTGGCCTGGTCGCTGTAATCATGTGCAGTGTCGCACTACGTGTCATACTAGCTCCATTCCCGGTATCTTTCCAGTGCCTCGTCCTTGGTTCTTTTCCTTTCTTACCTTCTGCATTTGCACAAATTACCTGAAGTGATTTTTTGAAATTAAATTAAATGTATACATACACAAATGTACATATGACTGTAAAGTCCTAAACTAAGTTTAAAGAATAAAGTTAGGCCTGTCTGTCAGGTAGGCTCTTCATACAGGTTGCTTCAAGGTTCCATGTTTGCTATTAGTGTTGTATCAGTCTCAGGGCACTTCGCAAGATTTTGTTGAATTCCTGTTTCCTTTCGAGTGCAGGCCAACAATTGTATTAAAGCCTAGTTACGCATAGATGTGGTCAACATTTTAAATCTGTGTGATGCACCTCTTCATGGAAGCGTGTGTGGCGTCGCAAACATCGTGACCCAGTGTACTGAATGAAGCCACACTGAACTTCGTAAAGGCGGGACTGACCGTAGAGCACTTAGAGGGGCCACACTTCTCGTGTTTTTATACCCAGCAGTGATGCCCACTCTGAGGATGTGTACTGATATTGGACTTGATTCTGAAATGTAAATAGCGTCATGATTAAGAACACTAAAATGTCAATGACAGTGCAGCCGAGTGACTAAGGGCACAAGCTCTGGAGCTAGGCCACTCACCAGCCATAGCGATGGCTGATTTAACCTCTGTGCCCAGCTTCCTTGTCTGGAGCAATGGTACCTGCCGGCTGGGGTCGCAGTCTCTGGCGTGTAGTGACCATACGTGTAGTAAACATGGTCACTATCATTTTTAACATTTAGTCTAAACTTTAGAATATGTTGTTTATTTTAATTTCTAGGTCTCTCGCAGCCGAATGGGCTAAATACGGAATGCGATTCAACGTGATTCAACCGGGGCCCATAAAAACCAAAGTAAGGCTGAGTTTGCGTGTCCTCGCTGGGTGACTGAGGAGTGCCACATGGGTGGGTGTATTCGGATGGTCGTGCGCCCGAGTTTGGAGCCGTGGGGACAGCAGGAGGGTCGTGCCGCTGTGCGGAGTGAGAAGAGGGAGGGCAGCATGGCAGCGCCGTGCACCCCGCTTCCCCCGCCCGGTCCCCTGCAGCGGCCTCATCTTTCGGGATCTTTCATGTCATCGGTTTTGGTATTTTGTCCAGTTTGCGTCAGTGATCTGTTTTTGTTTTATAGTTTTTAGTTTGTACTATATTTTATGATTCTTACTTTGATTGCATGCTTTTTTTAAGTAAATATGTATATTTAATTGAAGAGATGCCAAAGAAATTTATCGGACAGGCTTGGCTTTGCTCGAGGTAGCATCTTCTCTGACGTGTGTCTGTGCTTTCCACTTTCAACACTCATGCACGTCGTCTGGTTAACAGCCCTCCTGACGGCACGCACTTCACTTACAATCAGCAGTCCTCACGCATGCTCTTTGCAGCTCGTCATTGTCACTGGTGTGGTTACAGATGGTGCACAGAAGGCTCTCTGCTCCCTCACAGTACCCCAAATAACTTCACCCTCACACTTGTTGTTTTCATGGAAGCAGGAATTTATAATCCCTACCGGCGTGTAGCTTTGAAAGCCTAGTTGAGGTTTGATAACCTGGTCCAGTTGTAGAAACACATTGGAAAATAATGCAAAGGCGCATTTGGGTTGTAGGTAGTGCCGGGTGTTAAATACTAACTTGAAAGGGGCTATATTAACTTATTTAGGAGTTTAAAGAGTAGAAAATTGGAAGAAAAACCACCTGAGTGAAACGTCGTTGAATACCTTGCATGTTTAACACCACAGTGATAAAGAGTCACTAAAATAAATGAAAACATAACTCACAAGCACATGTACATCACACGATGCTGGTGATGCTGTGCTAAGGACTCTGAAGAGAATCATGTGGTCACTGAAGCTTCTTTCTAGGACCTCAACATCTAGGAAAGTTCAGCTGCATTTTACTGCTTATTTAAAGTATTTATTGAGTGCCTGCTGTGTGCAAAGGTGCTGAGAAAGGTACGTTTGTGACAGTGCCTGCCATCAGAGACTTTGCAGTCTAGCAGTAGAGGTATGAATTGCACACAACTAAGAAGCATATCGTTTTAAAGAGATCGAAAGGAAATGGAAGTCTAGAAACTCTTGGAGCATTGACAGAGGCAGGATTAGGACCAGCTGCCACCTTTTGTCCCCATAGCTTCATCCCTGCCTGGGTGCTGACCGTCTCACACCCTGTGACTTGCAGGCCCTGGTGCAGAAGGTCCAGGCATTGTGTTGAGCAGTGCGTGCCCAAAGCCCACCATCACCTGCTCCCTCTCGCCCACAGCAGAAGGCAGACGTCCACTTCAGATTCAGTTACGGTGTTCCTCTCTCTGGGATATACCTGAATGTATATTCCTACACACTTGTTTTTGTCCTTGCTTTTTATTTGAGAAGAAAGGAGAAGAAAAGAAATTTCCTCTTAAATATTTCCTACTTGACTCATTTTTCTGTGTCCGCTAAGTCAAATGACAGTGGCACCCCTACCCCACACACTGATTTCTGCATATTTCAGACTGCTTTCATGTCCATTTTCTCATTTGATGCACCCAGCAGCAATTGTGTGAGGTAGCTAAGATGGGTATCCCAATTTTACAGATGAAACTAACATGTATAAGGTTACACTTGCTAGCGATTTTTTTAGGTCAGTATTAGGTGAAATGACCTGTTTTGAGCTAAAGTTAATGTGGAAGAATTTGGCAAAATTCTCCATTGCTTACGAAGCCTAAGGTGTGACTAGGCCACCATAGTAACATTCATTTTACACAGATTTGTTTCTTAAATAGGAAAGGGGTTACGTTAAAGAAAATGCAGCCTAACCATTGTCTTAATTCTTCAGGGTGCCTTTAGCCGTCTTGACCCGACTGGAACATTTGAGAAAGATATGATCGAGAGAATTCCCTGCGGGAGGCTGGGCACTGTGGAGGAGCTTGCAAATCTCGCTGCTTTCCTGTGTAGCGATTACGCTTCTTGGATCAATGGCGCAGTAAGCACTGTGGTTTCTCTCAGCTTTTTGGGGAAGTAGATTTAGGGTGCAGCGTGGCATACTGGGGAACCAGTCCTGACAATGTTGAATGTAAATATGATTTAAAATACTTACTTAAGCTGTGAATAATGTCACAATATTTAGCCTATAGAATTGATTCATTGATAAACTAATTTTATTAAATGAAAATTACTCTGGTAGACATGCCCTAAGGTGATCTTTAAGATTGAGTAGAATTTGTCATTGTGGAGATGGTGGAAGGAAGATTCTGCAGAGAAATCAGTTTAGGTTTAATCATCAGTTCTGTCTTTAAAATTTGGGATTTAGTTGAAAGTGCCAAGGATATATTCCATCCAATGAGGATAGAAAAGTGGCCGATGGTTCAGAAACTTTTGAAAAGGAGTTCGTTTCAGAATGTTTATTAACACGTTTCAGGTCATCAGATTCGACGGTGGAGAGCAGTCGCTTATTTCCGGTGAATTCAACAATCTGAGGAAGGTAATGCCACTTCGTGAATGTAACGTAACATTAGCAGCTGGGAACCACATTAAATTGTTGTTTCTTTTTTGTGTCAGGTCACCAAGGAGCAGTGGGACACCATAGAAGGACTGATCAGGAAGACAAAAGGCTCCTAAGACACTCTGGCCTTCATCTTGGTTACCATGGAAATGACACAAACGATCTCTTTCGGATATTTTCAAGATCTATTTTACTTTCATAGGAATCACTTGTAATCACCAGACTGATCAAGCCCACTGTCCAGCTTCCATCCCACCGCCTCTGAACGGATCTGCCAGGGCATCTGGTTCTGTTTGGGTGGACGTGCTGTGAGCCTTACGCGGAAACCTTACCACTGCCAGGCACGCCCACCGACGGCGACACCGTGGGCCTGACTGGCGGCCTTCACGGTCCCGGCCCCTGCCTCCTGCCTCCTGCCTCCAACCTGGTCTTTTCCACCAACTTACAGCCCAGGCGCCCAGGCTCTTCCTTCAGCAGCAACCCCACCTCCCGCTCAGCGGTCCTCATCTCTCTGGAAGTTGTCAGTGCCTCTCGTAGTATAGGGGTAAGAAGTGCCAATAAATGACCTTGTGCACATCCCACCTCTTCTTATTCTCTTCATTATAAAAGTCAGTTTTATGATATCTGTTACGAGGATTGCATGAGCGGCAGAGTGTAGAACACATAAAGGAAGGGTGGGCTCTCCGGTCTCCCTAGGACACGGTGACGGTCAGCAGCGTGAGAATACAGGAGAGGAAGAGCGGGAGCTGACTCCCTAAAGAGGACGCGTTAACCCTTCGCTGTATTTGTCTGCAGCCTTTGATTTTTCCAAGTGCTACGATGGTGCCCGCCCAGCGGGTCTCTCCCCATATACTGCCTCCGCCATCTTCGCTTTGAACTGTTTCTTTTGTTTTTTTGAATATACACTCTTCCTCTCCACTAATTCTACCAATATAACTATATCTCTATTTTTAGTTAATATTTAGTGTTCACATTTTTATAACTTTGTAAATATTGTTTTTTTCCCAGTGTTTTTGCAGTCTCCCTTTTTTTTAACAGTTTAGATTACGTAATAAATCAGATCTTTTTTTTTTCATAAATATGATTTATTTCATTGTTTATATATCAGACTTTATTTATTCTTGGACTTAGGCCTTTTTTTTTTTCAGTATAATATATAAACCTATGAAGAACGTCTTCACATAAAACATTTTTAGAAATAGGAATTTTTTTTCCTTATGTTATATTCCTGGAAGTAATATTATTAATCAAAGGTTATGAAGCTTTTAAAGACTCTCGATGTACATTTCCAAATTGTTATTCCTAAGGTCCGTATGGGTTTGAAACACCCCGAGCTGTGTGCGATGGTGCCATTTCAACAGAGACCTACCGACATGCAGTATTCTCACTTTCAAACTGTTGACCAGTTTCCTAAGTAAAAACGATAGCTCCTTCAAATGTGTGTTTATGTAGTTATTAGTGATATTGAATACTTTTCTGTGCTTGAGAATGTCCTGTTTGCCTTTTTACCTATTGGTGTTTTAATGGGTAGCATACAATTTTTTATTTGAGTTTGCATACGTTTTTCTTCTGTTAATTGTTTCTTAGAATTCGCTTCATCATTACATATTACAAACAGTGAATAAGCAAAGCTTGCAGGCATGAGAGGGGACCAGGGAAGAGAGACCATGGATATCAGTTCATCGAGATTTCTCCTGAAGAAAGAAATTTCTTAGGCTGTCTGAAAGAGAAACACATCACTGATGGATGGTCACTGTGTTATGATGTACCACCTTTGGGCTGCAACCATATCAGTGTTTCACCTTAAGGATCATTACTTTGTCTAAGAGTCCTGCTTCTACTGCACTAATGGGAGAGTTAACACTCGGAAAATGAAAATGAGGGTTATTTGTAAGTATCACTCATTTGACAACGTGTGAAAACACCTCCCAGAAGTGTTTCGGGACGGAGTGACAGTTGTTCCTTTATTCTGGTGGGAAACTAAAGCAGCGGAATTTAAGTGACTGAAGACCAGAATTTTAGAGGTAGAACAGCCTTAGGAGACACTGTTCTCAGCCCTTTTGTCGTGCAGGCGACAACGCAGCTGAAGCTAAGCAGGTATGACTTGCCCGGGGCCACACAGTCAAGCTCCTGTCTCCTGCCCCACTGGACCAGTTTCTCGGGATCCCAATTTAAACCTAGAGACAATAACAGTCTTTATGAGATACAGTGCTATTGCAAAAACCCTTCAAGGGGAGAAAACCCATTTTTCTTTTGTTCTTGATCAACTTTATTTTGTCCCTTAGACAACAATATTAGACTTTCATAAACCCATTCTCAATCTCAGTCCCTTTAATTCTCCTCTAAGATCTTACATTCTCACCGTGAGGTAAGCTAGTTCTCGGGTTGAGGACAGAACACGTAGTGTGCGTTGCATGGGACGTCTTGCCGCCTCTGCCCCAGGCCCTCCCTGCTCTGGCCCAGGCTCCGGCCCAGGCTCCGGCAGCAGCTGGCTCTCTGCTCCTCTAGGTGGTTCCACCTACAGCCTTGACTCACTGTTCCTTTGTTCTAGGAATGTCCTAGGAATGAGCCCTATGGCCGGCTCCTCCAGACAGCAGCCTTCCCCAAATCCTTGCTCACACGTCATCGCTTTAACCTTTGAATTGACATAGAACTTGGAAAAGTATACAAATAACCAATTCTCACAAAACGAATGCACTCGTGGAACCGCCACCCTGGTAAGAAGCACGACCAGGGATCCAGAAGCCTCCTCTGCGTCCCTTTCTCTCCTTAAAACAAACCCGTATCTTGACTTCTGACACCATAACTAAGCTGCTTTTGAAGTTTCTCTGGTTGGAACCACGCGCTTTGTTCTGTGCCTGGCTTTTTTCTGTGTAGCAATTGCTTGTGCATCCTCATTATATAACATCCCAGTGTGAATACACCACGGTCTAGCTCTGCTATTGGTGAACTTTGGGTTGCTTCTCATTTGGGGCCATGGCAAACACCGCTGCTGTGAACACTTTCGCCTCTTTGGGTGAAGATGTATACGCCTTTCGGTGTTAAGTGCAGTTGCGGGTTACAAGGTACACGTTTTCAAGTTTGGCAGATGCTGCCACACGTCCCAACGGTCTGTTTAACCTGCCGCAGAGCGAGGCGGTTTAAGAATCCCAGGTGCCTCATCCTCCTCATGGCGGGCTGCTCAGAACCGCTTCAGCCCTGGCCTTTCTGATGGGCACGATGGCATCCAGCTGCGTGGTTTGCGCTTACGTTGGTTACTTGCACCGTTTGTGGCCATCTAGATAGCTTCCGGCTCGTGAAAGGCCTGTCCGGCCTCCTTACACATCTTTCCGCTGGGGCGCCTTTCTAAACTCGCGTCCGGGAGCGCTGTGTGCCATCTGGATCCCTGGTTTGTGAGCCCTGCGCGCCACGTGCCGCTGGGGCAGGTCGCGGGGTAGGTGGTCCGGAGTGGGGACGGGCAGTGGGAGTCCCTCCGGCCTCGCATCCGCGGACCATCCCCGCAGCTGGGCCGCTTCCAAGGACACGGCCGGGCGGGAAGGTGCAGGCCAGCACAGGGCGGCCCCCAGACAGTCCCGCGTCCCCGTGTATCCCTGTGCTCCCGTGCTTCCCCGCGCTCCCGTGCTTCCCCGCATGTCCCAATGTGTCCCCGTGGTGTCCCTGACATGCATCCCCGTGTCCCTGTGTCTATGTGTCCCCGTGCCCCTGTCCCTGTGTGCCCCTTGTAGTCCCCACAGTACGATGCCCCGTGTATTGTCCCATGCATCCCACGTGTCCTCTGTCCCCGTGTGCCCCCGGTGTCCCCCGTGACTTGTGGTCGTGTCCCGTACCCCGATGTGGCCCCCAGCAATGTCCCTCGTGTCTCCCTGTGCTCCCGGCGTGTCCCCATGCGTGGGTCCCAGCGTGTCCCCTGCGGGGTGTGCATATCCCCGTGCATCCCGGCGCGTCCTCGTGTGTCCTCATGTGGCCCCATGTGTCCCCGTGCCCCTCCGCATGTCCCCACGTGTCCCAGTGCGTCCCTGTGCCTGCCCCAGGACCTCGGAGGTCGCGAGCCCGTGACTGTCTTCTCAGGACCTTTGCGTCGCATTCAGGACCGCCCGCCCTCAGGGACAGCGCTCCTCCCCGGGGCGCGTCGGGTGTCCCACGGTCCCCGCTGGTCCCGTGGCCGGGGCGTTAGCGGCCTCCCCCACGCCGCCCACGTTCGTCTGCACACCTTCCCGGCCGGAGGTGGGCTGCCCGCGCCACTCGGCTCATCCCGCCCCAGGAGGCTGGCCCGTTGCAGCCGCAGGTGTGGCGACTCCGCTGATTCCCTGTCCACCAGCCCCTGGGGAGTCCTGTGCGTCCCCTGCCAGGCGCTCGAGGTCAGAGGACAAGCGGCAGGTTCTGCTGCACACCTGGCAGCCAACAGCCGCTCCTGCCAGGAAGTGTGTGAAGCCTGCATCCTGCCTGTCCCTTTGGAGACGACCTCCCATCAAGGAACAGTTGAATGTCAGTTGGGCAAACACTCCAAATATCTGGATATTTTGAGATTTGTTTGGATTTTTAATGTTAGAGGTACCTGTTCATTCACTGAGACATCGATAACTACGGAATCAGGCAGGATTCTGTTTATTTAGGTTTCTTAGGCCGTAATAATTTGAGTATCCTCCATCTCCACCGTGACCGATCACAGGTTACTGTCCATGGACTTTTCCAGAAGGAAACAGAAAGACGAGAGATTAGAGTTATTTTCCTCTTTATTTACTCTTAGAAGTTAGGTCTGCCTGAGGTCAGCGCTCCCGTTTACACACTAGACGCAAAGCCAGTCTCCACTCACATTTCACAAATTTTACGGTGGCGTATCTCTTTTCTGATCATTCTTGTAGGAAAGAGATACCTCACTTTTTTATTGTTATTTCTATGAAATGAGAAGGCGCTGAATTTATAGAATAGAGACATTCAAACTGACACAGAACCATTAGCTCTTCAGCGGTAACTTGATAAATTCCACACAGATATAGCTCCCATAGCTTCCTGCTTCACAATCAGAAAATTAGAAATCACCAACCAGCACGTGTCCCCTGAAACCTGAATTGGCTAGTCTAGCTACAAAGAGATGAACTGTGGGAGTCAAAAGAATGAGAATTTCCCTTGATAAATAAGATAAACGATTACGTTAGCATTTTGTGAATGTTATTTTTAACTCATTTGAAACTATTTGCAGATAGAAACAACTATTTTAAGTACCAATCTCAATATGAAATGTAGAACTGACAATACACACACAAAATTATTGATGACAAAACATTTGGCGATCAGGGTGCTATGAATTTTACATTAAATTCACTTATGTAGTAAAAAATAGAGTTGTTATAGCTAGAAAAAAATATTTTGGGAGGCAGCAGATACGCTTGGTGGGAATGAACAGTTCTACATGGAAAGAAATCCAGGAAGTATGCAAACCAGACACCACGAAACTCGATCTATATAATTTAATCAGAGATTACACAGAATAAAACATAAAAACAGCAGGTTGCTAGAATAATTATAATCTACAACACGTGGAAACAATTTAGAAAATGGGTTGGGGTCATACTCTGACAGTGGGCGTGTTGGCACTACAGGCCTAGACAGCTTTACATGTCATCTGGCACTGTCTTTCCTTGGGGTCAGATCGGTTTGAACCGGTGAAAAATGTACATTTACATATCAGAGACTGGAATTTTAGATTAATCCCGGTGAAATTTTTAGGGAAATCTTGTCCAGCTACGTTTATGAAAGCAAGACTATGTTATGTTATGTCATATTTTTAATTAGGCGTGTTGATTGGCCTACAGATAGACGATCTCCTTTTCAGTCATGTGGTTACAAAAACTGTACATTACAAACAGTATAGAAACAAGCCAAAAAGATCGTGCCGCACACCCTGGACAGTTACCTATACGCAGTTAAATGTACAGATATAAAAGAAAATACAGCCTACTCCCTTATAGTGCACAGTTACTTTTTAGATACGGTGTATCGCTAGTGCGTGGCCATGGTCACCAACTCTAGTTGTCCTCGGCACAGAGAATGAGAGCCAGATCCGTCCGGTACAGCTTCCCCCCGTCCGACAAGGCCATGATGCTCTTCTTGTAGGTGGGGATATTGTTGGTGTCCAGATCCTGTGCAGAACACAGACGGCATTGTGGGCCAGTTAGATATGGAGGCTAGGTAAGCACTGCCAAGTGAGAAAACATGACATAGAAACTGCTCATTCCATCAATCCATTAAGAGAAGAGCTGGGTGACATTCTCACACAAACATGAGTAATCACACCTGATCCCAACCGCACTGATTCGGGCCAGTGCCAAATCAGGCGAAAAGCTGAAATCTACCTTTGTCCCTCGACAAACGTTTAAGGTGGATTTCCGAAAAGGGGCGTGTGGTTGCTTCTGGAGGTCTGCAAAGTCTGCTTAGGAAGTAAGTGAAGTGGTGACTAATTACCTGTTTATTCTTCTCACACAGGTCCTTCAGTAAAGCATCGAGCTCGTTTTCGTCTATGTACCCATTGCCGTCCTGAGGGCGGAGAAGCAAAGCAGGTACAGCCAACACGTGCCAGCACGGGGGACAGCGGAATGAAACGCAAGGCACTCAGGCCCTCGGAAAATGTCCCTCCCGAATCCTGGGCAGATGCTCTAACCCCTTGTGTCAGACCCTCAACTTTTCTGACTGCTCCAAGTTCCAAAGTAGATCTGAATGGCCTGTCATGCGGCACCTCGCATTTATTAAGTACCCTGAACGTTTCGAAGTACTTCCACATTTAATACTTCACTGCCTCTTCACTTCACCTCCTGTCGAAGTCAGGGGTCAAAACTGCGTTCCTATCAGTGAGGACGTGGAGGCCTGGGGAGGCCATACAACAGGCCCGATGTCACATTGGGTGCTGGCAGAGCCTACGGAGGCCTGGTTTGGTCCGGGAGTAGAGAAATTAGAACAAATAACGGAGGGTAACTAGCGTGCCCTGGCAAACAGCCTTTACGCACACTGGATGTTACCATCTGCTGCGGGGGGCGGGGGGCCTGCTAGGTATTTTTGGATAAATCCTCACCCCACCTGTAGCGTGGGTGTTTTTGTCTCTTGTCTACAGGTGAGGAAACTGAGGGTCAGAGGAGTGTGAGATCTTATCAACAGCCTCACAGCAGGTAAGTCGGAGCATGAGATTTGAATCCAGATTTGCCCGATTTGGGATGTAACTTTTCTTATGACCAGAATGAATCAGCTGGGTAATTTTAATGGCTCATATTTCTTTTAATAGGAACCTTGAATTTGTGGATTTTCCCCTTAGTCAACATTTTCCAAATTCCTCTAAAGACTTACAGGTAAGAACAAACTTTTACCTGATCGTATAATTCGAAAGCTTTATTGAACTCTTTCCCACACATTTTGACCCCCTAGATAATGGAGAAGAAAGCAAAGGTTAAAACACTGCTATTCTGTGTCAAAGCGTTTTTCTCAGCAAGTCTCCCACATTCTACCTTTTCAAGGAAAATATTATTTGTGGTAGAGAAAAAGAAATACCTGAAATTTCAGAAGAAAATTCTCCTGCACTGGGAGCAACCTTTGAGAGAAAAACATTATATTAGCGGATTAGATTTTTTGACAAGGATCGGCTTATTATAATATTTGCACAGTCCCTAAACTCACCTGGCCATCTCAGTTAATTCCAGCTTCCCGTCATTATTTGAATCAAATAATTTCAGCTGAAAGACAGAATGTCATCATTGTAGCCATCGAAGAATGATGTATTGCACGAAGAAGAAAATTCAAAATAAAGCAGTCTGAGTTATCAATTACAGAAAATTCTAGAAACTAGCATTTCTTAAACTTTCGGTGCAGATATTCAATTCTGTAACTTCTGTAATTGCCAGAGTTTCTCAGAACAGTTTAGAATAGTCAAAAAGAGTAGCAGTAATCTTAGCTAGGCTTCTAGAACACTGTCATTTCTTTTTCTTGCAAATATGTGTATATATGTATCAAGCTGTGGGAGAGACGGTGTTGACAGTATACAACACATCCGGAGTCTCCAAACAATGGTATGAAAATAAATATTTAGTTTGTTTTTTTCTTTTCAAGCGTAGCAGGGTACACGCACAAGTAATAGGCAGATACTGTGACTAAATCCTTGGGGAATAGCAGTTTTGAGTAATTTGGAATTGTTTTAGTTTCCCTTGGATGCAGATACTCTGTAAAGCTCTCTCCTGCCCATTGCACACACATCCACGTCATATACCCAGACACACACGGCGTAAACACTCAAACACTCACATACCTGGACTGAGGGGCAGTCACGCTTTTAGAAAGTAGCAACTGCTACTCTACTGTATGAGTTATGGGTGCAATGTATTAAATGTATCACATGTGTATATTAAATACATGGAAAAGTAGCCATATGACTATCCACAAAGAAGGGAGTGTACTCAGGTCATAATGGACATCAGCTTAGTGAGGTCTCTGGGCAGAAGGGCACCCCGTGTTTGCACCGTCCTCAGAGCCTCTCGTGGGAGGCATGTTTGTTCAGCGTCTGGCACTGACGTTTTATAATTCATTGACCATATTTGCGATACTGCCGCCCTGTCTACTAAGACGCTGGACACCAGCTCTCACAGTTTAGTGCCCATAGGGAAATACTTCCCCACATGTATATTTAAGTTTTAATTAGTTCTTGACTAATTTGCTTCTCCGTTTTGAACTGGTTTATGACATTTAATCAGAAACGCCAGGCCAACAGGGGAAAACTCCCATCTGAGTGGTTTTAAAAAGGCTGCTTCACATCGCTACCTGGGAAAGAGTCTTTACTTTAAATAGATATCCCTTGAGATTGGCACAAAACAGAAAATTGATAAATGTAGGTTACTGCCCATTTCCCAAAAGTTATTCAGCCTTTCGATCTGCCCACCATGACACAATTATGAGCCGGCAGTGTGAGAAGTGGGATGTAATGAGGACAGGTCCTCTCAGCGCAAACTTTTTAAATTGTTCTGAAACCAAAGATTAGTCCCACTTTATAATAAAGGTCACTGTACGTTGAATAAGGCAATAGTTAAGTTCCAGTGGGTTTTTTTCCCGCACTTAAGTAGGCCGACAGGCTGAAAGTAAACCCGAGTTATACCGAGTATAATCAAATCCTTTAGAGAGTTATTTCTCAGGGTAATTAAAAAGTTTAACTTTTTATCAGTCTTCTAGAACAATTTTTATAATATACACTTACATTTTATAGGTTGTTTATTTAAATCTATGAGGTAAAAATTCACTGTAACTTTACCATCCATAAAGCGTGTATGTATAAATATGTGTTCTGATCTGAATAATTAAACTTTTTCTGAATTTAAGAAAAAAAACAATTAAAATCATATTTCCACAGTATTGGCCCGTGGCTTAAATCCATCTAGCAAAGACTTTTTCTTCATAGTCCCAATGCCATAATGAGTCAAAATGAGCAAACTTTACCCACTTGGAATCATTTAACTTCGTGGGCATGAGACCGTTTTATCTGGGACTCCGTAAACTGCTTTGACAGTCGTTCCTAAAGCATCCAGCGCCTGTGTGCACGTCGTTTTCCCGGCCCTGTCGTCAGCATCCCACGCTAGACCTCGCTGACACCGTCACCCAGCAGCAAGGTGACATACTGAGTTTCCTTCCACAAAGCACCGAGACAACATTCCGAAACAGCAGGCTCAAAAGGAAGAAGGAGGAAATAGCCATTTCCAGTCGCTCGGTGAGTAAGATAAACCGGAAGTTCTCATTCTAACAAAACCTATGATTTCCTAAGTCATGAGAAAAATTGGTTCAGAGCTTCTACAATTAATGAGTTTCTAGGGGCGTGATTTACATATCGATAACATAACGTACGTAAGTCATATAATTTAGTGATATAATCACACTGGCTTTGTGAGAAAAACAAGTGATCTTTCGACAGATAAAAATGACAGCTCCGCAGAAGGGAAGAGCTCTGCGGTGGAGCCGGGGAGCCCAGGCCTGCAGCCCGCAGCGTCACCAGACGGCCGCGTCCTTAGGCGTGTGGCCCTTCAGAGGAAGGGGCGCCGTGTGAGCGGGGCCCGCACCACGGCCGTGCGCGTCACGCGGAGCAGCGCGGGAACCGGCGGGAACGCAGCGCGCCTCCCGGGCCCTTGGCCACAGCCCTGCCGGGCTCGGTCTCACCATCAGGTCTGTGTACTCGGCCAGTTTTGCATCATCGACAGCCTTGTTCGCTTTTTCCAGCAGGTCCTTCAGAAAGTTCTGTGAAAACAGAGAACACTCAGGTCAATGTCACCGCTCACACTGGGTTTCCACTCCAGCACGCTGTGGGCGCGACGTCCCGGAGCGCCAAGGACGCCTCCCGAGGGTAGGGGCCTGGAGGGGCTCGGAGCGGGGGGCGCCACATGGCCCCGCTGGTTCCAGCAGGGACGCCGCCTCGCAGGCACCGCGCCGCCTTTCCCGAGACCCGTGAAGGGTACGTGGGCGGCGCAGTGCGCCCAGGACCCTCAGCAAGGACTCGTGCGACCAGCCAGCCCCGTGCGTGCGTTTCCAGATGACGACAGCTTCAGCATCGCTCTCGCGACTGCAGGGCAGGCCGAGCCCCGCAGGCAGCGCGCCCGCGTCCGTCCGTCCACAGCCCGCGCGGCGCTGTCGCAGTGCGGGGCCGGGCGCAGCTCCCAGCGCTGCAGTCGGACCGCCCTCGCCCACCGGCCGGACCGGGGCGTCTCCGCTGGGACACGTGCGGTCGTGCGAACACAGAGGCGCATCTGGGAGGCGTGGGGAACGGGGATTCTTCATCTGACGGCTGGAGTTTAGGAATCGGTTTAAATCTCTTTGAACAGAAAGCGATCAGATGACCGCGTGCGGCGAGCTGGCCGCAGTAACGGCGGCGCGAGGACGTGGCACGCTGTCGTCCCCCGTTGTGTCCGGGGCTGCTCCTCCGCAAGCTCACCGACGCCGGCGTGGAAGCGGGGCGCGGCCTGCGCTCCCACACTGCGGAAGGACTGGGTGTCCGGCTCGCAGCGCGCCCCCGCCCCCCCGCACCATGTGGCAGCTCTGCTGGGGTGTGACGCCTTTCTTTGCACAGGAAACTTTTTTTTTTTTTTGGTCTGACAAATTTATTTTCACTTCAGACATTCCCCTTCAAATCCAAACTGAAGAATGGAAAATTCAAGGTTATCTGTTCGGGCTGAATTTTATTTTTCGGTCTTAGGAGGCTTTTGTCAGAGATTAATTGGGTTAAAAATCCTCAGCAGAGACAAAAATGGTGGTCACAAAAATAGCCCGGGAGAAACCTTAGGATGCGGAGATTCAAAGTCACGTCTGAGAGCCAGCGATATTTTACTCTATTATAGATCTTAAAATTAGCTTTCTTGAAAGATCCATTAAAAAGGAACACCAACTTATCTGCAAAATTCCCCAGAGAGGAGGACTTTTATTTAGAATCTCTTTCTGAGAGTAAAATTTAGAGCAAAGAAGGAGACCTTTAGAGTATTTTGAGGTCAGTATTGGAAATGAGCTAAGGTTTTCATTGCAAACTTGATAGAATTTTAAAAGAATTTTTTTGGTTCGACAGGATAAAAACACAAAGGCTTCACTGTTACCCTGTGGGCTCCACGTCGCTGAGCTGCAAGCTTGCTGAAGGCGTTGTTTCTGGTGATTTCACGTTAAAAATGTTTGCATTTCCAAGAAGCTGCTCTTGAATACGTTTCAGCAATTTTGTCCTGAACCCATCTCTAAAACTGTGTGTGCCAAACGTGGTGGGGGACCTGGGCGTATGGTCACAGCTCACACACAGAGCAGGAGCGGCAGCCCCCCAGGACTGGAGCTTCGGAGCACACGGCGCGCGTCGGGAGCGTTAGCATCACCGTGTGCTCCACCTATATCTAGGCTTTTCTCCCAGGCAGCTACGTCACCCTGAAAGATCACTCAGTCTCTCGGAGTTCGGTTTCTCTGTATAAATGGGAATGATAACACCTGCCCTGCAGATTTCTGTAAGGATTAGACGTTAAAATACAGTTTAAGAGCTAGGACTGTGCCTGCCACATAGTAGCTGCTCAATAAATGTTAATTTATTTCCCTTTTAGTCATCATGTCCTGAAGATAGAGAAAATAGGGCCTTCTGGACTGAGAAGCCTTAGGGTTGATTTAAGGAAATGAGAGAGAGAGAGGCTTCCCCATTTCCGAGAGGCTAGGAGTTGTTGGGTTCACGAATAATATCATTTATTATGCCTCGGATTTCACAAAATCTTTCATGTGCTACCTCTAACTTGAGCTTCGCAATAAATCTGAGAGGAAAGGATCGTCAGCCCCAGAGTAAAGGTGTGAACGTGAGAAGCCATAAAGATCGTCCAGGGAAAGACGGCTTCAGCCCTCGGGCCGCTCCCGTGCCCTCCGCCCTCGCCAGCCCGTGTCTGTGAAGTGTGGGCGAGATCCGTCCCCAGCTGCGGTCCCTCCGGAGTCCGACCACGCCGTGCCTGTCACACCTGTGGCACGCTGGGACCGCGTGGCCTGCGTCGTACTTCCGCGTGGCCGTCCGTCTGCCACGGTGCTGCTCCCGCCCTGACCTCACAGAACTCACCTGGCTTGCGGTCGGTGTCCTGCAACTGTTTCTGTTTCTGTCTCTTGAAAGAGAAACCTATTTACATAGGTATTTAATTTATGAAATAAAGCATCCCATTTCAGTGAAAAGGAGTGGCTGATTCAGCTTCGTATGCTTTATAGCTGTCCGCCTTATGCACACATTTTTGTGCACCACAGAAAGCGCTACTTTCCTGCATTGCCGGACGGAACGCGGAGAAGCGGGAAAGTCTGTTTTGACCTGGGGCCTCGGGGGTGGAGCGGCGCCCCGGCTCCGCGCGGGTTTCTTTCGGGGGAAGTTTTAAGAAACATCGTGTTGGGGAGGGAAACAGAGCACGGGTTCTGCGCTTACCTTGAGCTCCTCGGTTTCTATGAAGCCGCTGTGGTCGGTGTCGTACTTTCGCCAAGTCTGTGGTGACCGTGGGGAGGAAAAGCAACGGGTTAGGGACGCGGCGGCCCCGGCGGCGCGCGCAGCCGGCCCGCGGCCCCGGTACCTTCATGAACTCCTCGCAGGACCCGAGCTGCTGGCAGCGGAACAGCAGCACGAAGTTCTCCTCCGTGGGCAGCACGTGCGCCAGCTGCAAAGAGGGGGCGGCTGTCAGGGGCGAAGGCCCCGGGACCGCGGAGAGGGAGCGTCGGGCGCGCCCGCCGGACCTGGGGCCTGGGACCCGGGGTCCCTGAGCCCCGCCTCCTGGCAAGGCGCGGGGACCACAGGCTCCCGGTGGGGGGCTGTGGCCCGGCCTGAGTGCCCCGTCTGCTGGACGGCAGGCCGCTGCCCACAAGGCCTGGGCCCGGCCCCTGCTCCGTGCTGCGGAGCCCCTCTCGGGGCCCAGAAGGGACGGGCGGCCACACGTCCCCTGTGGACAGGAAGGACCCAGGTGGCCTGTGCTGCAGAAAGGGCCTGTGCGCCCCCAGGTCCCAGGGAGGCCCCCAACACGCAGGGGAAGGCCACCAGGAACAATCGCGGGCCAGTGGAGGGAGGCGGAGGAGACAGGCCACGCGGCGGGGACACTGAGGGGTGACGGGTAACCGGGCCCCCAAGGCTGCGTGGCTGCGGGAGGGTCCCCGCCGCCTGAGCCCGGGCCGCGGTTGGTGCTGTGGTCTCCATCTCAGGACCCTGTGACACCGCACAGACCTCGCTGCGCAACTTCACTGCTCCTCCCCCCACCCACCCCCACTTTTTTTTTTTTTTTTTTTTTGAGTAAAAGCGGGCTCCGGCTCCACTTTGAGATGGACACGCTCAACCCCCAGCGTGGGGGGACGGGGAGCTGGATTGACGGCCGCAGCGCAGGCCGGTTCTATCCCTGGCTCAGCTGCCAAGGAGCTGTGGTCCCAGCAACTGCCCCGCCACGTCTGCCCTCATCACTGGAATGAGGAGCTGGGACGAGTCCAGGGCCTCACCAAGCCCTGGGTTCAGGCGGCCGTGACAATCGCTGGGATGGCTGCGTGGCGCCCTTAGAGAAGGCACCTCGCGCCCCGTCTCCTCCAATCCCCAGAAGCCCGCGAGCCCCGAACCGCGGTGGCTGGACCATTCTCCCTGGACTTCCGCCAAGAACCCGGGGTCTGGATCAACCCTCAGGTGGGTAGAAGTTCAACAGTCCTACCAGATTATAGACAGCATGCTCACCCTCTCACACTGTTTTGAATTTCGTCCTTTTAAGTCCACTAAAAAATTTAAAATTCATTTTAAAATCGGTCATTCTACCTTACATGCAAGTAATTTCAGCTTCTTTATGCCTGTATGATATGTCCTTTAACTTATCTTGTTTTTAGATCTTTGAAATAATATCTCGAATTAGAACCATTTAGTTTCTAGGCACCTTATGTGGGGGTGAAGCCTGGGGGTGGGGCCAACATCTTATTAGGGTGTTTACTATGGCTCAGTCAGAAAGCATTTTATTTATTTTGGACGAAAGTCACTGGTTGGTTGTGTATTACATAAGCATTCATTTGGGAAACAGGAAACAGCCAAAGCCAACCCTTTCTTTCTGTGTTGGCGGGTGACTGGTCAGATACACTTTTCAAGTATGTGCTGGACCTCCCCAGGGACCGCCCACTTCAGGAGGGCAGAGGCTGTCCTGTCTCTGTCCCCAGAGAGTACGTTGCAGGCCTGACATAAATGCTTATGGATCAGTTAGTAATTTTACTTCAGAAAAATACCTACTTAGCATGATCTATAGTAACTGAGTTTACTATCTTCATTGCAGTTTTCTATATTACTCGGATGTTAATATGTCTATTGTTTCGAACAACAAAAGGTTTTTCCTTAAAAATATTTTACTGATCAAAATCCACTGAATACGTGAAAAGAGAAAAAGTAAAACAACAAGCTAGTCAGCGACGGCCGCGTGTAAAGTTAGAGGAATGTTACCATCTCCGCTGAAAAGTTAAAGTCGGTGTCGCTCGCATTGAGTTCAGCGCTCTGGAATGACAAACACGGAGGCCGGAGGGTCCCTCGCCATGGGCAGGGTGAGTGTGCGTGCGCCTCGCTGCCCACGCTGCTTCGGTCTGGCCAGGCCTGACTGTTTTGTGTGTATATGCAACACATTCAGTCTTCTAATTTCATGGACCCGTGCGTGTTAAATCGAACACAGCACCATCCTATTTTATAGGCATTAGAAGTGAGTCTTAGAGACACGTAAAAGGCCACAGTGAGACACACCAGCCATTGAGAAATAAGCAGTGACGTCGGGATAGGAGTGGCTGTGGTGGCTACGAAGAGGCCACCTTCCACAGGCGCGCATCACAGCACAATGGTCCTGAGCCCTGCTGGCCCGGCCCCTGTGCACTGAGACGCCCCGTCCAAATCTCAGAGCTGGGCACTGTCGCCCTCCAGCTGTGGCATCTCAGACCACGTCTGCGAAGTCCAGGGGCCTTTTCTAGCAGGTGTTAGGTAAGGTGGCTTTACTCTCAGATCTGCTAGGTCACTGCTGTCCGTAGAAGCATGCAGTTAGTTGCGTGTCCCAAGATCACTGGTGATTCCCGAGTCTGTGGGCTGCCCGCCTGCTCATTTATGAATTCCCGCAATGTTCTGGAGGAGAGGGTGGGCGACATCGGGGGAGTGAGCGGGGGGCAGTAGCGTGGCCAGGGGCGGAGCCCTCGGGGACTCATGTGAGAGATGGTGGCCAGTCCTGGAGCGTGGGGAGGCAAACCCCTCTCCCTCCTTGCCCGACCACCCTGCCAGTCTGTGCAGGTCTCGAGAGCGAGGCCTGTGCCTCGGTTACTGTCTCTTTGCCCAGCACCTGCAAGAACGCCAGTCGGTGCTTTACTGAACCAGCGAACGAAGGCTGTTGACTCTTGGTCTAGGGTTGGCACAGGTGGACACGCAGTTCCTTTGGCAATATTGCCAAGCCGTAGGTGGACACCGTGACGTGCCACCCAGAGCTCCCTTCAGGTGCTGGCAGCGTCACTGTAGCCTCAGATGTCAGGTCTCTTTGAGACATTACCTGGGTCGAAGAGAGCTAGCTGTATCCCTAAGGAGGCTGCATCCCGTGACTAACTGACAGGGACATATAAAGGCCGAGACTCTCACTCAAAACTTAGGACATCTCTGGAGGGTCGACCCAGCGTCAGAGCACACTGTAGGGCCAGCCGAAGCCGCTGTGGGGGCTGCACCACGGCCCAGTGCCCCCCTCCGCCCTCACTGCCCTTGGACTGGTGCTGGTCCCCAGAGCACTCATGAGAAAGGCCTTGCTGCTGGTCTCCAGGGAGGTCTGCCGCTCAGGGCTCAGCGCAGGCTCCCTGTGCCTCCCCGTAGCTGGCACAGCATGGAGCTCTGCTTCAGCTTGCAGGAGGTCCACATCCCTGCTGTGGCTCACCGGGCTCTGACTCAGAACCCCGCATGTGCCTGTGGGCGCTGGGGATTTGGTCACCGCTGCTGAGAACCTTGCAGGGAGGCTGGCAGGCCTGATATCCGCTAAGGGAATTATCTCTACTGAATGTGAGTACCAGAGAAGAAAGTTCTATTATCTGCTCAACCATTCATCTTCCTCTTTAATTATTTCTAATCAGCCTTCTCTGCAAATGATCTGTTTTTACCAGACAGTTTCAAAGCAGGAGATAGAGCGGCGAGGCCAAGTCCGAGGTGCAGGGAGGGTTACTTCGCCAGAAATAGTGACTGAGCGAGGTACGTGAGGACACGCAGGCCTAACCCTGACTCTCCCCGACCCTCCGAGGCAATCCTGGTGCAGTTAACCCCTTCCCAATCTTAGCAAAGCACTCACGGCTCTTTTGGGGACTGGAGAAATGTTTCCTCTCACCGCTGACAAGTGGGAATTTGGAAAGCAGTCTTCTCATATACACGTAAGACTCGTTGAATTTAATCATCTGAATTTGACAAGTTATATAAGAAGTGGGAAAAGGGCTTGGCATCTAGGAGAATGGAGTAGATTTCCCAATGAATTATTTTTATTTAAAAAAATAATAGCAAATACATTTATCGAATTTCACATGTGCCCAGGGTTTATCTATTTGCTTGACAGGCATTATCACTTTGATGCTGATGCTCAGGTGCCACCCCTGTTCACAGGGGGACAGAGGCCCAGAGGCTCGATGGGCTGCCGTCATACAGCTTGCAGTCTGAGCCACATCTGGAATGAGAAAGCCTGACTCCCCTGGCTTGGAGACGCTGACCCTTCCTCGCCCTCCACTAAAACCTTCCATCATTTATGGCTTTCCTAATAAACCGTTGGAAATATCTCTGCAGAGCAAAATTTCCAATCGGATTCCGTTGTCCATTGTTTCCCCAAATTCTGAGGTGAAAAAGTCAACTGCCAGAAAAATTACACCCACTGTGTCTGAACTCACGTGCTCAAATCCCACTGTGGAAACAGAGAGGGGTCGGCTACACGAACGCCTGCCTTCCCGAGAGGGTCACGACAGTTTGGGGATTAAAATGGCATTTAGATCTATCTTTTCCTTGGATGCACTGACCTGGACAGAGAGTGTGTGCGCGGAAAGGTGCGTGGGTCCCACACCTGCCCCGGAGGTGGGGGAGGCTGGCAGGCCTGATATCCGCTAAGGGAAGTAGCTCTACTGAATGCGAGTACCAGAGAAGAAAGTTCTATTATCTGCTCAACCATTTATCTTCCTCTTTAATTATTTTTAATCAGCCTTCTCTGCAGTGGAGCCATTAGTCTGAATAAATTTAGAACATTTTGACTGTCATGGTATTTGTTAATTTATCTTTGAATTTCAATACTCCTGTTTTGGCTTCATATTAACAATCTCTTTATTACTGAACTATGTTCGTGTGAATTTTAAAAGCTCTTTAAAGACATGAAATTAAAAACCTCAGAAGAAAGCGCCGTTTTCGCACGTTTCCAGGTGCCAGAGCATGTCGTTGGTGAGTGGCAGGCGACGCCGGGGGAGATCTTTGGAAAATGACCTCTGTATCCCTGACCTTCTGAACAGCGTATTTCAGTTAAGGTCAAATAAGTCCGGCCCGTTCCCACCAGGGGAGCAGACTGCGCGTGAATATCACCTGCTTTACCCGGCTTCGTTTTCGATGAGCCTGAGTCACCTATCAGGGAGGCATAACATTTAGGCAGATCCAGCCCATCTCCCCATGCACCCCAGGGCTCGGGTTGCCCGATGCCAGCGAGGAGATAACTACTAATTCGGAAGACTTGCGTTTTCTGTTCCTTTATAGCTGGCTGGGATTTGTGCATTTGTGTCTCATGTTCTATATAGGATTTCTTAGCAAACGACATCATCTGCCAAGTTGGAAAAGGGAAAGGATGAACTTCACTCATCCTCGAGGGCTCGCTGAGCTCGGGCCGGCCCCACGCTCCCTCCCACGTGCTGCCGTCACCCGGGGTCCTCGGTTCCTTTGCCCGTGAGTTTCAGAACCTCTCCTTTCTGTCCTCGCCCTCCTTGCCCGCCCTGGACCGGACAGAGTCCGCATCCAGAGGGGGCCCCCGCGGTCCCTCCTGCTGCCCTCTCCTTGCTGATTCCTCCTCCCCGGCCCCTGCTCCCCCCACCTCCCAAGCCGGAGCCCGAGCCGGAGCCGGAGCCGGAGCCGGAGCCGGAGCCGGAGCAGGAGCCGGAGTCAGATCCGGGGATTCTCCCCGCTCCTAGTGGGAACATGGACGTTTCGTTCAACCTCTCCTGGCTTCGGTTTCTTCATCCTTAAAACGGAAAATTCGGCTACTTTTTTCCAAGGCCCGTCTAGGAAAAGTTCCACGTCCTCGGATACCTAACCCTTCTGATCAGGTCCTAGGGGAGTCACACTTCCTTCCTGTAACTTCCTGCCCCGGCTGATCTGAAAGTCCCACCCGAATTACGTCCCAAGTGCTTTGCCCACGTGACTTGTCTGCGCTCTGTGCTTCCTGAAGCCCCTGCTAACCCTGACGCCCGCCATAAGCAATTGGCCAACTGAAGCTTGAAAATGTTTTCTTGTAATGCAGAAAATGTACAGATTACTTATAATAATGAAAAAGGCAGAGTCGTCTAGAGGAACTTGGCTGGCTTCTGGCTGTTCTGCCATTTGTTTCTTATTTTTTTCTTCGATGACTTTAGTCAAATTCTGTTGATTTCTCCATTTCCCCAACTCGAAAACAGAGACTCGTTTTATCTCTAGACTTATTTCGTTGCTGTGAGGTGAAACGAGAGACCGTGCTGGAAAGCACAGCGCGGCAGGAACGCGGACAGTCCCTCCGGCCACCGCCGCGTCGGGCCTTCCTGCCTCAGCTCCGCACCTGTCTCTCGCACACGCACAGCCTTCTGTCCCTACAACGGCTTCTTATCGCAAACGTCTGGGGCGATTTCTTCCATCAAAGCTCGAGGACAGTGCATCTACCGGTGACCCCAGCCTCTTGTTCAAGTATAGCCGCAAACGATACTTCATAGAGGATTAGACAGTGTCGTATAAAGTAAAACCTGGGTCCAAAACGGCCTTATTCATCGTGTCCTTTCAGGAATGTGGAACCCACGGAAGTCAGATCCGTGCCTGCCATGCTGCTGTGCCACCGAGCATCACCGAGACAATGAAGCAAAATACATCCTCAGCCCTTCCGGTGAGATATGTTAAACACTAGATGACAGCCTTTTTTCTGGTCAATTGTAGTGTGCCAGACTCTGAAATGGCCACAGCTATAATCATAGTGATTTCAGAATTTCCAACTAGTTTTGAGTAGATGGACTTATCTCATTTATGTTCATTTTAAAGTTATCTTCTTATCCTTCATGATGCCATGTCTTGATTAGCTGGCCTCCTTGTCAATCTGTAAGTCCCACTACTATAAATTTATCTCTTTATATAGTAATGAGTTACACTCGGGCAAAGAGGAAAGGGTATGCTCCAGGGAAATATCTTAATTGCAAAGATAATAATAGTATGTCCTTCCTTAACTCTATTTGTAGTAGCTGTTTAAAAATAAGCGTATTTCACATTGACATCACAGGAACGCTATAAGACCGATTATTTGAAAACCAGGTTAGCTCTCTGAATCAAAGGTAAATTACGACTAAATGTCGTCGCCAGCCAGGGTGCTTTACAATCTAGCACACTAAGGACACTGTGTATAAAGAACATAATTACGCTTGTGATTTGGCATATTTTAAAATATGACCTTATTAATTTTTCTGAAAGCTATCCGCTCGATTTCTCTAACAGAAATTAAGATAAAAATAGGTTGCAGAGATTTTAAAAAGTTGCCAAGACACCAGCATTTGGAAAACTAGAAGGTAAGCAACAGCCTTTTCAGAAATCCAAGAATGCAGAGGAATTGATATATAATCGAAGTTTTGCTTCCCTGATTTACAGACCAAAAAGAGTTGTCCTTGACAAGAAAAGTAAAAAATAAATAAATAAATAAGATTTGACACCCATTTTTGAACCTTTAGAGAGTCAAGAAATCTGCGCCTGTAACAGATCACGACAACGCATCTGCTCACCTCCGTAAGTTCTGTTTGTAAGTTCTGTTTGTGCACTGTCAATTTAAAACAAATTCGGACACCAGGATGCAGCTTTTTGCCATAACATTGTCACAGGGACTGCAAAAGTTTCATTTTATATTTTAACAGAAAAGTCTAGAGCGCTAAACGAGAAGAAATGCCAGTGAACTGTGCACGTGGCAGTGTTTGGTGAAGCGGGGTGAGCGCAGCGGGCGGGGTGCGCTCGCGAGGGGCTGGGGCTGGGCTCCGGCTTTGGCAGACTCTTAGATCTCCCTCATCTCTCAGCAGTACTGGACTTGACATTTCCAAATGGAAGGGAACCTGTTACCGAAGCAAACTAAGCCTCTCTGAATGGGCCCTGCTTCACCACGTTTGAGCAGGCTGCAGCCACAAAGTGAAACGCGTTTATTAAGACCGTGTCAGAAAAATGTTTCTTACCTCTACAATTCCTATTTTTCCATCATCTCTCTGCCCGTACTGGTCCACAAAAGTCTTCATCTCAGGCGATAACTCCTAAAATAATGTAAAAGCAAGTAAAAATTTTGTAAAACACACACACACACACACACACACACAAAACCCAAACCCAACTATGCTTGTGATGGTTTTTGTAACTTTTGCAAAGAAAAACTGGAATCAGAACCATTCAGAATTATGCATACTGATTAACTATTCTCCTGAAAATTAAAGCCATAGCCGATGTACAGTGTTTGCTGGTTTCAAATGAAAGTTATGATTATTTCTGAATCCATCACTATGATTTATCTTCTACTAGTAGTCCTGAGAATATGCTATTTTTCACAATGTAGTCAGAATTATTCAATTCCTAACCTTTAGTGAATTTAAATATAATGATCACCGTTAAGGTACTTTAAATACTGCTTGCTTCAGGAAAGATTCTTTCATATTGCTGCACTAATTGTCTTACAAGATTGTCCTTATTCTAATATGTCTTGCCACGGAAAGTAATAATATATGTTTTCCATTTGAACAACAACAACAAAAAATGAGTAGTCACTCACTTAGTAAACAAAGAATGTTTCCAGCACAAAAGTGGTATTCTAAGTAAAAAAGTTAAATATCAGAAAATACCTGCCAGGTAAGAAAACAACTTGACCAATTTGTACTTTCATTAGAGACAATATTGGTGACCACAGGTTACATGTGCCTATGATCTTTGTCTCCAAGAGTGACACGGAGCAGTCGTCTAGCGTTTCCTTGTTTCCGTTTGTTCTGAGATAACATTCTTTCTCCATGAATTTTAGTACAGTAAAACATGTTTGAGAGTGGCAACGTGAAAGCGTTCGTCTCATTTGGGTCCCTCCTCCCCAACCTATTCTACTGCTTATGTAATCTCCTCCCATAGTGACAGACTGGAGAGCTGTGAACTGCAGACTTGTGGTCTGAACGTGGACCTAGTGTCCGAGAGGCTCAGAATGTGCCCTTGGGTCTCCAACACTGCCCATGTAAAACAGTCCTGGGGCACTAACTGGGGCCTGTTTAAAACAGGTCAGACTTTACCAATGGCCTGTTCTATGTCCTCGGGAAAGTAAATTAAGGTCTCAAGTTTTACCATAACTAAAAAGATAATGGTATTACTTACCACACGGTGGCTCTAGGGATAGACGTGTTAATATAATTTAAGGGCTGTATTCACGGTGAATAGCATTACTACTAGTGTTACAACATCTTTTATGAATCAAAGTAAATATGCTTGGTAGAACTGAGATAACAGATTTAATTATTTAATCACATTTAATTATAATGTAGTCTCAAAAAATCTTCTGGTATGGATTAATTTCAACTTGCATTTATTAAATTTTAGTACAACAACTATTTTAAAATGAAAGTGGCAATAGTGGGACTATAAGTTGTTATGTTTTTCACATATAACTTGAAGTAAACAAAAAAACAAAGCATTTGTTGTTAAAATCTCAAAACCATATAATACTACTGGCGTAACCAGCAGATCTGACATGTAGTTTGTGAGCTTTCTGGGTGATAACATTGCCAAAATCTGTTTTAAACAGTGTAAAACATAATGATAGTGATAATAATAATAAATTAAAGCTTTCTATTATAATGACTAAATACCATGTTTATTGTAAAAGGGTAGGAGATATATTGGGTTGTTACATTTCATTAATGTTTTATTCATTTATAGTTAATCTTAGTGAAAATTTTGGAATTTCACATTATTCATATGACAAGCCCAACAGCGTTTCCATTAGTGCCATGAACTCCGTTTGTTATCTGAGGCTGGAAACTCCAGGAAACCTAGTTGATAAGGTCAACCTTTACGCTCTAAAAAAAGAGAAGAAATTTGTAAAAGTAGGTTTATTGCAGTGGGGCCAGTAGCATAAGAGAGCTCTTTTTCTAGTACATGAACCTCTGAGTCCAGATCTTAATTTAGATTTTAACTATCCAAAGACAGTATGCATAATACATAAAAATATTCAATAATCAAGATATGAAGCACCTTGATATAATCCTTTGCCTGTGCTCAGATTTGGTATTATTGGATTATAATCTAATAATTTAAGTTTCCAGTACTCTGAAATTGGAGTCCTGGCAGTAGGAAAAAATAATTAAGCTCTAAAATCTTTAAAATTCTAATACGAAGTCATTATTTACAAAAATGTACAAATATTAAAGTGAGAAGAGGAAAATAAAAATCTGAAAAATGTATAATTTTTAAATATTTGAATTTCTAAGGATGAAAATAAACCTCAATATTAAAATTACTTCTAGAAAAATTAAAATATAATCGTTTAGCTGCTGTAGGCTCCCACAAGGTTTTAATTTGAAAATTTTTAGCAAGTAAGATTTTCCCAATCAGATATTTTAAAAGTATATTTTTAAATGAGGAAGAGACTTGTTTTTGTTTTATGAGTCCAAGATACGTAAAGTTGTAATAATAAAGTATTACGTGAATTTATTTACATGATAATATGTAAGTGGAGGGGGGTGTGGACCTATTTCATTTGATCCCAATTAATTATACCTTCAGATTTATATAATAGTAAATCTGGGTGAAACCATACCCAGAGCATTATCCCATTTTAAATTAATTCGGTCAATGATTTTAGCAACTGATAGTTCTGTGATGCATAAAACACATTTCAGAGTCCTCTGAGATTCTTTTGAATATATTGTACAGAGATGCCTACCACATGGTTTTCGATTTTGATAGAACAAAAACGAAACTCTCTTAGTAAGTTATACATATGTAATATGTAGTAATATTATAATCGTGTGTAACTCGTTGCTAGGGGTGGTGACCTGCCAAGGATCAGACACACCTACATTTTCCTCTGAAAATGTATATGTAGTCTGTAACTTAAACTCTCTTTCTAATGGGAAAGATCATTAACATCTCACTAGCCCAAGTCCAACGCTGCCTTCTGAAATGCAGTCTTATGTAAGTCTCAGATTTGTAAAAGTCTCAGCCTATTCTACTTTATGCAGTCATCTCATGTATGTTTCAAAGCTGGGTATATTTTATTTTATTCTGAAAACATCTTTTTTTTTAACAGACCAATTAATGACTACAGGAAGTCATTCGGAATTAGTGAGAATCGTCATTTGTTTAATTAACTAGTGGCTCAAATTACAATTATATCTTATTTTCAAAATACCACTAATTGCTTACCATCAAAGCATCACTTTGCTTTTTTTAAATAAGAGTCTTAAAATTGCTTTACTTTTTACATTTCTAACTTTTGGGTTTCTCCCTCTCAACAGAAATGAACACCTTTCCTGCTCCTCAAATCGAGTTGCAAGTCGTCCGACTCCTTCCCCCCCCCTCCCCCCCGCACCGAGGACAGATGAGACACTTTATTTTCTCATCTCTCCAACCACAGCATCACCACGACAACTGGCAACAGAAAAAGATCCATAATCTGCACATCTGCTTTCTGACCACCAAGGGGCAGAAATGTATTTCTGCCCCCTCACTTCTCACGCAGTTAATAAGTTAAAAATTACCCAACGGAACTGAGCCTCAGAGATGCTGACCTACTGAAAGATCTCGCACACCCACACTCTGAAGCGTTATTAAAGCTGCCCTCCAAGCTGCAGCTTCAGACTGTGCAGTTTTTCCCTTTAGGGAACATCCGCCCCCCCCTTCTGTCTCCCCCGTTTCTCCCTGTCTGTCTCTTTCTCTCCCTCCTTCTCTCTCCCCTTACACAATCTGGAAAGGCGCTCTTTCTCCTCTTTCTCAGTCGATAAGCATTTACATTCTCTGAAAACCACTTGACCCTGCTGGCCCTTAGGAAAACAGTAGAAGGTCTGTATTTTAAGCTCGAAGGTCCCTTTCCTCCTTTGCACTTTGAACCTACCAGTCCGGCCTTCTTCCGCGCCTGCTGGAGCTCGTGGATCAAGTTCTGCAGCTCCTTCCCTTCCAGGTACCCACTTCCTGCAAAGATAGGCAGGCGCCAGGTGTCAGACGGCTCGCTCCGAGTCCCTTTCCTATCCCCAGTCCCCAGGACTGCTGTCTTTATGGCCACCTCAGAGGCTCTCTCCTGCCCAGACCAGGATTAGCCCGCAAACGACAAGTCCGCGCCCCTTCACTTGGGGACGGGGGTTAGGGACGCTGATCACGGCTGTGGGAATTTTGGGGAGCAGCGTCCCCCACGCCTGCTTCCCCCACTTTCTACTGTTGCCATTCTTGGAGAGAAGTTTAAGGTGTGGGGGCAACGGAAGCAATATATAAACTTTCAAGTCGATGGTTCTGCAGCCAGCCTGGAGGTAAGATCGGGGAGCCGAGAAAGAAGTAAAGAAACGGGGGAAATGGGGCCGGAGGCTCAGGGGTGGGGAGGGGGAAGGGCACGGACGGGGCCCCGACAGATAAGGGAGAAGATAGTCACCATCGGCGTCGAAGTGAAGCCAGATCTCGAAAAACTGCGACGCTGTGATGAGGGGCGACTGCAGGTGAGACTCGGCCATGGTGCCGCGGAGCGCGAGCGCCGGTGCGCGCGAGGGAGAGCCGGGGCCGGGGGCGCTGTCCGCGGTGCTGCTCGGCCGGGGCCGGGGGCGCTGTCCGCGGTGCTGCTCGGCCGGGCCGGGGCGCTGTCCGCGGTGCTGCTCGGCTCAGCTCGGCGGCTCCCTCTGCTCGCGGCGCCGCCTTTATCCCCGTCCCGCCTGCCCCGCCCCCCGGCGCCCCGCCCCCCGGCGCCCCGCCCCCCGAAGGCCGCGGGGAGGAGGCCCCGGCGGGGCCCCGCTCGGACCTCGATCCCTCCACAGTCGCCTCGCCCAGAAAGCGGCTTATTCCTGAACATCACAGTAAAATAGCACGTGCAGAGGTCTGGATTTTCGGGTAGAGGGGAAGGTGACGAAGGGTAGGACTGTTTAGAGGATGCTCAGAGCGAGAGTGTGCGCGTGTGCGCGTGCTCTCTCCACGACATTTAAGAGTTTGTTTGAAGGAAGTCAGGTGAAAGCTTGGCAAGCATCGGAGTGATCTGATCAGTGTGTATAATGAGTTTGTTGACATCAGTGACCGCTTTGCTTTGTGCTTGTGGGGCCGTCAGACGGATGTTTCTTAAAATGGTTTATGTGAACGAACCGTGCCAACCTGAGAAAGCAGGATTATGTGGTTGTTTTTTCTGCTTGAAGTAGAGTTTTAATTGGAAAGTGATAGAATTAAATGATAAAATCTTAAAATGTTAGAGAAGGAAGTGACCTTAGAGACACCATGGCCTACCCCCTTGAGTTAAGGAAGAGTGAGTAAACTAAAGCAGAGCGAAACCAAGCATATGGCCCGCATTCGCACCTAGGCGAGAGGGCAGCCCCGCCAAGGCCCCGGCCAGCAGCCTGCGCGTCCGCTCTTTACGTCGAGCAGTCCTCCTAGGGGATAATTCAGAAACAGAGTTACCATCAGATACATGTTATGTATCTTATGTAATAAATAATATATTTAGATTATTTTTATTTACATACATACTCCTACAGTAGTATTTGGGTTTTGACTCTTTTGAGCCTTTGAGGTCTACTGAGAATTATCTCGTGTCTGATTGTAACGTCACAGAAACACGAGGGCACAAGAGAAAGTCCAGATACAGCTAGTCTAGACTTAAAGCAAATTAAAGTGAATTCACGAAACTCTTTTTTTACCCTTGCATAGTTCAGTATGAGAACTATGCAAGGGTAAAAAAACCAGTGTCGCTGAGGCTGTGCCTCTCCCAGAGTGCACCTGTGCAGCCTTTCACGTGTACCCCTTCCAGAGACCCACCACCTCAAAGCTGGTCCGTTTCCTTATGTTCCCTCTGCCTCCTCTCCCCCACGACACTCTGCAGTGCGCACATGGTCTGATTCTCACGCGTGGTCTCTGCGGCTTTCATGCAGAGCGGCGCTTTTCCTATTTTACACAAGAGGTGAGTAAACTATACTTTTGGACTAAATAGGCATGTGTTAAATGCTCGGTTATTTGTATTTTCATTCATCCAATCGACATTTATGCGTATTTAGTATGTCAAGCACTCTGCTAGACACTGGAAAATAATGAAATACAAGACCTGGTGTCTGCCTTCTTGAAGTTTAGACTTCCATGGTTATGGCCAGACGCGCTCACATGACAGTCCATATTGATATAACGGAAGTTGGCACAAGCTACCGTGCACATGGAGTCGAAGCTTAGGTTCTCTAACTTTGCTGAGATAACAAGCACAGGGTTCCATGGTGCGCCCTTTTGGTTACAAGGGGAAATGGTCAAGGGGAAATGGTCATGGGAATGAAACACCGAGAGCTCATCATAGCTCCCGGAAACTAATTCTGAGAAAAGTGCTGTCTGCCACTATGTTGGCAGCAGGATCTTTGTAGGAAAACATGGTTTGTGACCTTGGTGGCAAGTGCTAGAGGGTAAACCTTGAAAGGAGAGTGAGGAAGTGTCGACCCTGTCTCGTCCCAGCAGCTACCAACGTCTGGACTTGGCTGCAGTGGGGACAAAGAGAAAGGCCAGAGAGGAAGGCTAAGGGTACAAGAGGAAAGAGAACTAATGTTTTTCTTCTTTTTGGTAATTGCAACTAATCTCATTCCTGTCCTGAGCCTTCCCCGGCACACACATAGTGGTGTAAATTCCTAAGTAGTTCTACCACAACAGTTTTGAAAGAATTTCATGTTAAGTTCCAAAAATATTACATGATAATTTTTAAAAATTAGAGAAAGATATGTATGAAAAAGCAATCTCTTTTCCACTTCACGTCTCTGAAGCTGTGATGACTTCAGAACTTTCATGCGGCTGTGTTTCGGTGTAGCGACGGCGATGGGTGATTTTCTTGGAACTGGGTGCAAGTAGCAACCCTTTTACTTCTTTTTGTGTTTATGTAGAATGGATTTCGAGAGAACTGGAGTAGACCTTGGGAATCTAAAGCCCCCTTTTAAATCAGTCCTTAGGGCCCTCCCTGCCCTTAGGCAGTCAGCGTCAAAGGCTTCACGCTCACGCGGACATCATGTACACGTGCTTGGTTTTTATGGTTGTTATGTGGCTTTGCAGAATAAAGACCATATTCTGTAAGTTGCGCTGTAATTTTTTATATTAATTCAAGGGCATCCCTCCAGTATTAGCATCGACATCTAATTTGTGCTTTTTAAAAAGGCAAATAATACTTTTTGTTGATTAACCACAATTATATACATTCAGGTGTTTTTCTACTTTTTCTCTGTGACAAATAATGCTGCAATGAACACTTTCATACATTTATCTTAGATACAGGTGTTGTCGATTGCAACAGGACGGAGTCCCAAAAGTAGAATGCTAGTTCAGAAGTTTGCATATTTTAAACTTTAATACACATTTTCCAGATGGTTTTCTCCAATTCGTAGCAACTGGTACTCAAATGAACAAAGTCGGAGGATGATGCCCTCATTAGCTATGAATGTTCTTTTTTTTTTTTTTTTTTTTTTTTAGGCAAGGCAACCCTTGGTTGACCTCATAGATTGCAAGGACCTTGTCAACTTACAATCCCTTATTTTTTATTTTTTTATTTTTTACATCTTCCTAGGTGGTCTCTATGCATGTTCTTGTCTTTTAAACTTTGTGCTAACCTTTTGGGTAAAAAATAGGTTCTTATTCTTTCCTTAATTTGCACTCACTATTCTTTAAATATACTTTTCGGTTTTCTAAGGTGGAATTTTTATCATACATATTTTTTAATAGAAGAAATATAATTTCATAGAAATTTTTTCTTGAAATCATTGTTGGTCTATTATTGGACTGTCTCCTCAAACCAGTATCTTTTTTCAGACTATTTTCAGCCATTTGTAGATTAAATTCTACTTTACAGTGCCAGATTTTAAGTAACTTGACAAATACTTCTCACTACTGTCCTCAGATCCTTTGGTCCTGTGATTATGGAAGGGTCTTCTCAAGAACCCTTTCGTTTCTAAGGTTCTTGAAGAACTACAAATGCTTTCAATAATGAGAAAGATTTTTCCATAAGATTGGAGTTTCTAAAAAGAGCATTGCAAGCAAAGCATGTTTATGACGTGCTTTATAGGCCTCATTACCCAGCACCAAGGTGAGTGGGTTCATGATCCAATATTGTCGTAAAAATAGAAGTAGTTTATCTGAAGAAAGAACCTCTGGGGTAATTAAACTGCACTTTCCATGTCATGTGCTGAATTACCACGTCTCCATTCCCATTCAGGCTACCGTGTCTAATTCACTATGCCAAGCAGAAGACTCCGAACTTCCCTGAGTAATGAACGCTCACTGAGCCTCCGTTCAGAAGTGACGGCCCCAGGAATCCTCTACGAGGGCCCAGTTGCATGGGGAGATAACACAGCACTCTCTCTGCGTCCCAGGGCCTCCGACGCTCCTTAACCAGACAAATGAAGGTCCTGGGGGAGTCAAGGTGGTACCCTGTGTTCTCTGAAAGTGCCTTGTTGGCATCATCTTGACGTTTGATGTAGTTTTCACAAAGTGTGAGGACTTGCATAGATTTAGTGCTTTGGGCTGGCTAGGCATCCATGGGAAAGAGTTATATTTCATTCTAGAAAAAGAACTGATTACATGTAGCCCATACAGGGGACAGTGGAAAGTCTTGGAAACAATGACGTGTGGCAAACTGTGGAATGAAACAGCAATGTTTGGCTTGGAGAAGCAGCAGCCTGCAAGTATTTGTGAGGAGGGCTGTGGAGATGCCCGGGCCGGGGGCAGCCTCGCCTTACAACTTCCGGGGCCCTCCTGGGCCCTTCACTGCTGTGGCTTTGCGACTGCTCTGTCTGGCGTTTTTGTGAGACGCACGTTGTACGCATTTGCAAAATTGGTGACTAGTGAGGAATATAGACTGTGTCCTTGAGCAAAAGTGATTTTCCTGGTGACTAACTGGCCTACTTAGGATAATTCTGAAGTCCTTGCCCTCATTAACCCACTCTGTCACCTCCCGAGTTACAAACACTAGTAAACACTGTTCCAAATATTTTCACTTACATTAACTTTCACATTTTCAGAGACATATGGTCCTCTGATTCACGAAGAGAAAGGGATATAAAAATGAAAGGCAGGTTTCATGAAGTTTTTTCTTTCGCTCTCTGAAGTCATCAGGCTTCTGCAACTCTGCAACTTTCGCCAATTCTAAACTCCATATTTGTTCACATTTTCCTGTCTCCGGTACTGTGACGCATCTTATAACTAGTGTCTTACAATCACGTATCTTAAATCAGTAGCATTATAAATGGGATGGAAATCATTAACTCCCTTCTAAACATTTCAGAGCACAGCCATCTGCATGAAGAATGAAGTCAAATGTCTGGGCCAGGATCCAGAGACCCAGAGGTCTTTCCGTCCCGTCCCCAGCAGCGATCCCACGAGGTCCAGCTGTCCAGCGCAGAATCACCTGCGCCTGGGAGATTCCTTTGCTCACGCGGCTCTGTTCTGGGGGCTGTGCCTCCTCCCAGCCTGTGTTCGCAGGTTGGGGTGCTGCCAGCCGCTGCAGGCGCAGCTCTGCCAGGCTGCTGTCTCCCACCAGGAGGCCGGCCTCTGCCCGCAGAGCCGCTTCCAGGAGCTTGCCCTTCGCCTTCTCTGCCTGACCTCTCGGCCGGGTTACGCAGCTCTCATAAAGTGGTCTTAAAGGCCCACACAACAGGGACTGTATCCAGGAACTATATTTGGCTAATAACAGACAGGAAATTTGTCATATCTTGATTTTAATCCGAATGAATTTTACCCGACTAGGAGAAAGCCATTATATGTTAATATTTTTGCATTTATAACTGTACCTCCCTCCCCAACAGACTTTTGTAACATTTAAAAGTATGCGAGATAGAACATTCTCATCGATACCTGCAATGAATTAAAAAATTAGCCTTTGAAAATGTAATAGGAACTTGAAAATGGGTAGTTAGCTAATCAATGAAATGAGAATGTAGTGCTCAGGGTTTGAGCGTCACGAAGCTGGGCCCCATCCATACGACCTCTCCGCCAGGGCGTCTGCCCAGGTGCGTGGCTGGGCTAGCCCCCACTGTCACAGGGGACTACAGCGAGACATCACGTTTCAGGAAGTCTTTGCCCAAACTACCCCTGCCGCGTCCTGGCGAACACCCTGTGCCAGTCCATGTCACGATACCTTTCACTTTAATTTTTAACACCTCTTTGCTCACCAGATTCTAAGTTCTATGAGGACAGGGACCAAGCCTATCTTTCCTTCATTGTTCGCTAAGCACCTGGCCCACGGTATGTGATCCATAAATATTTTTAAAAATGAGTAATTATTTAATAGGTGTATGGATTTTTAAGGATCTGAACCTTCCATGCATTACGTATTTCTCATGCTTTGCCCTTCTGAGACCGAAACTCACACGGGTGGGGAGGCCAGGCGGGGGTGGGCGGGGGAGGATCACGGGAAAAGTGCCACCAGCTGTTCATGGAGAATGTAAAAGCTAATTAAGGTGCACGGCTGTGGGAGTGTGGCTGCAAATACTCAGGGACATTTCATGCACCGAATTCCCGCCCTGGCCTGAACTCACGGTAGCCAACCCCCACCTCGCCCAGCGGCCCAAGCCCCAGGCCTGGGGGTCTGGACCTTCCTGCCCCCCCACTCAATGGGCTTACTGCAGAGCAGTGACGAAGCCCTCGCCCACCCAGGCCCTGCCCAGGCCAGCCCTCCAGCCGCATCGGCCCCTCCTCCTTTCTGAAAAAACAGCTTTACAGAGGCGTGAACACCACACGGCAAACTGCGGGTGTTTACAGTGTACGCTTTGGCGAGTTTTGACAAATTAGTTACTCTGGCAAAACCATCGCCACAATCAAAATGGAGAGCACACCCGTCACCTCAAAAACTTCCTCCCGCCTGCTCCCCACCTTTTCCTGCGTCCACCCCACACCACTTTACCGCCCCAGGCAGCTGCTGGCCTGCCAGGCACCATCGGCCCGTTTCCATTTTCCAGGGTTTGGTGCAGACGAGTTCTGGCTTCTTTCTCTCAGCACGATTATTCTGAGGTTCGTCCCCGTCCCCCCGGGGATCAGCAGTCCCTCCGCCTTGTCCCGCCGTGTGCACACGCCCCGGCCTGTGGACTCGCTCGCGGGCCGTTGGCGCTCGTTGGCTTTGTCCTGGGTGTTCGGCCATCCCAGACGGAGCCCCGTGGGCACCACGCGCAAGTCTGGGTGTAGCCACGCACTTCGCGTCTGCGGGAAGAGCAGCGGGTGCAGAGGGACCGACTCACACAGGAGGGGCGCGTCTAAAGCTAAAAACCTTCAACTGCTTCGCAAAGTGGGGGCGTCATTTGCATCCCCACTAGCACTGCGTGGGATGTCCGGTTGCCCCACATTCTCGTCGACACTCGGAATAGTCGGTCTTTAATCTCAGGCACTGTAATGCGTATGCACTGGTATCTTATTATGGGGTTAATCTGCATTTCCCTGATGACTGATGATGCTGATCTTTTCATGGGCTTCTTTGCCATCTGCGTATCTTCTTTGCGACAAGTCTGTAAAAGGATTTTATAAACAGGATTGCTTGTCTTCGTTTTAATTGAATTTTGAGGTTTCATCCTTTCTACATACATTCTAGATCTAAGTCTTTTATGGGCTATTTGACTTAAGGCTAATTTCCCTCAGTCTGTGGCTTGTCTTTTTGTCGCCTTAACACTGTCTTTTGAAGGTCAGACTTTTGATGAAGTTCATTTCATCAGTACTTTCCTTGTAGGTTGTTTTTGGTGTTGTATTTAAGAAATCTTTGCCTAATACGAGCTCATAAACATTTTCTCTTCTGCTTTCTTCTAGAAGTTTTATAGTTTGGGGCTTTATATTTAGGTCTGTGATCCATTTTGAGTTAATACCAGGTATGAACCTCATTTTTGTTGCATATAAAAGTCCGAATGTTGAAAATACTACTGTTCGCCCAGTTTTTTGGACGTTGTGTATTTTTCAGAGCTTCAGCGTGTTGCGCCCCATCTTCCCACTCACTTCGTTTCTGGCGAGAAATCTGCGTTACTCCGTTTCTTTGTACGTGAATTGTCTTTCCCCAGCCCCCATTTCTGGCTGCTTCCAAGATTTCTCATTGTCACTGGTTTTGAGAGGTTTGATTATGATGTACCTTGGTATAATTCGCTTTATGTTGTGTTTAGTTTTCATTTTTCTTCTTGGATTTGTGTGTTTTTTTTTTTTAATTTGGAAAAGTTCGATCATTATTTCTTCACGCCCCCACCCTTTTGGAAACTCAATGACGTATATATTGATCACTTGAAATTGTCCCATGGTTCACTGATCATCTGTTCAGTTTTTTAAATTACTTTTTCTTTCTGTGTTTCATTTTATAGAGTTTCTCTTGCATTGTGTCAAGTTCACTAATCTCTTCTGCCATCTCTAATCCAGTGTTACTTCAGTATATTTTTCATCTCATACATTGTAGTTTTCATCCCTAGTTCAATCTGAGTCTTTTTATATCTTCGACGTCTCTACTTAATTTTCTGAATATATAGAAAATAATTGTAACTGTTTCAATGTCCTCATTTGCAAATTCTAATATCTGTGCCAGTTCGTGGTCAGTTTGGATCAATTGATTTCTCTCCTCAGTATGGACCACGTTGGCACGTTTCTTTCATGCCTGGTAATTTTTATTGGATTCCCGACATTGTACACTTTACCTTGCTGGGTGTTGTATGTTTCCACCTTCCCACAGACCGTCTTCAGCACGGGTGTGGGACCCAGTCGATATCATGGAAACAGTCGGCCCTGTTGGAATCCTGCTTTAAAGACTTGCGGCGAGGCCAGCGCGGTGCTGAGTCTGAGGCTCGTTATCCCCACTGCTAAGAGCCCCCGTTGACTCTACCCGAGGCCTCGTGACTCACGAGGGCGCCCAGGCAGCCCAGTGGGCCCAGACGCTGCTCCCAGCCTCACTCGGTCTCCTCACAGGCAGGTCTGGTCAGCGCTGAGCTGAAGATTCCAGAAGGACTCTCCACTTCCCGGAGCCTTCTCCTCTGTGCAGACTTCTCCTCTCTAGGACTCTGTTGTCCTCAGACCTTCGGCATTGTCCCCTCAGCTCAGGAGCCTGCTGTCCCCCACCAGGGGTGCTCTGCCCACTCCGCACACCGGCACCTTCTCAGGCGGTGAGCCGGGTGGCGGCTGCACCTCGTGGCTTTCTGCCTCTCGGGGTCCTGGTTTTTGTTTCCTGTCTCCCGCGTTTTGAAAACTACGGTCGTCTATATGTTATGCAGCTTTTTTTCAGGGGTGTGTGCGTATTTGATTCTTATTGTCCCGCGTCGGCCAGAAGTGGAAACCCGTCAGCTCCTGTCGACAGCACGGCCAGGCCGCTCTTTCTAAAGGACACATGTCTGCACGCCACCTCCTCCCAGCGGATCCCGTCACGCGGCACGAGAGCCTCTGCGGCTTCTCCTTGCCCTTCCTCGGCCCCCGCGATGTCCCTTCCTCCTTCCCGGGTTTTTGGGGGTTTGCCGAGCTCCTTGCTTCCCCCCCGCACCCTGCGCTTCGTGCGTTTTCGTCTGCCGCTTCCTTTCCTTCTGATCCCCCAGGGTTACGAATCGCTCTCTTAAGCTTTTCTTGACCTCTTCCCGCGTCGCTCAGAACGGGCCATTCTTTTCTCTTCGTGCTTTTAGCCTCGTCCGCACTTTGTTATGAACTCGGCTGAAGCACCACAGTTACTGGGTCGCACCTCTCCTGGTCCATTAGTCCGTGGAGACGGAGATGAGATGGTCCTTATTTTTGTCTCCTTGGTGACAAACGTCAAGCCTGGGGCATAATGAATGTCCAGCTGGTTGTCGAATAAACTCATAGAGAGTTGGAAAGGTGAGATTAGCGTACCACATTAGGGCTTCAAGGAAGGACAGACCCGTTCTGCAGTGGCTCTCTACCATGACTGCACATTCCAATCACCTGGACAGCTTCAGAACATTTCCGATGCCCAGACCCCAAGAATATTGAATCAGAATATCAGACAATGGGCCCCGGACAGGAGTGCATCTTCAGGGTACCCAGGTGATTCAAATACGCAGCCAAGGGTAAGAGATCCTGCTTGTTTAGTACCCTTAATGGCTTTAATGAAATATAGCATGAAGTTCACCCACTGTTACTGCATAATTCAGTGATTTTTAATAAATATCTGGAGTGTGAGACCATTACCCCAGTTATAGAAGTTTCCCCTCACCACCCAAATTTATCTTAGGCCTATTTATTGTAAATCTCTACTTACACCCCCAAGCCCCGGGCAGACACTGGTCTGCTTCTGTCTATAAATTTCATTTTTCTTGACATTTCACATAAAAGAATCAAACGATGTGCAGTCCTTTGCACCTGCTCTTAATGTGTGGATATTCGTCCCCGCTCTAGCAAGGGTCAGCATTCTCTTCCTCCGTGTCGCAGACGGATACGCCATTGTACGAATTCAGCCCGCCTCGTCTACTCGTCTGCCAGGCAGCAAACGATCGGTCAATTCCGATTATTGACTGTGACGACTAATGCGGCTGTGAGCGTTCACGTAGACGCTGCGTTCTAACGTCTCTTGGGTAGATTCTTAGGAATAGAAATTGCAAAACCACATGATAGATTTAGACTTAATCTTTTAAGAAACTTTTGAACTGTTTTCCGAAGTGGCGGGATCGCTTAGATTTATTCCTGCTAGCGAGGCGCATTCTCACCCGCAGCTGTGCGGTCTGTCTGTTTTATTATCGCTACGCTAGCTGGTGTGCGGCCGTGTCTCACTGTGGTTTCGGTTTGCATTTCCCGTAGGACTAGTGATTTTGTGCATCTTTCACGTTCTCGCTAGCGAAGCATGTGTCCACTCAGGTGAAATGTCTATTCGGCCTTTGTCCTTTTGTAAGATGGGTCGTTTATCTTCCTGTTAAGTGCTGAGTTCTTTATTTGTACTGTACAAAGTCGAGTTGGTAGCTGTTGCTCACATCTGTACCCTTGCTGAATGTCTATGCAGATGCCCTCTCAGTTATCGGGAGTATGTCATTGAAATATTCAGCTGCTGTTCCACTGTCTACTTCCCCTTTCGTGTTTTCGCTGCATGTGTTCAGGCTGTCTGTTCTTCAGTGCGTATAGAATTATGATCATTACATATTCCTGGTGTATGGATGCTCTTGTCATTGTAAAGTACCCTTCCTGGTCTCTTATACCATGTTTTATTCTAAAATCCGCTTGTCTGGTCTTAGCGTAGGCGCTGCAGGTCTTACGGTCGTTCGCATCGCGCATATTTTTCTCTCCTTTATTTTCGTCTGTTTGTAGTTTTTGAATCTGAGGTGAGCCTCTTCTGGGCAACCTCCAGTTGGGCTTTGCCTTTCTATCCAGCCCAACAGTCTTCTTTTGCGTGTATGGGAGAGTTTTAAAAAATCACCCCCTTTGGCTTTTACTTTTATTCTGTTATTCATTCAATGAGAACTGGTATCTCAGATTAGGAACCGCAGGCTTTGCAGTCCGGACGACGAGCTGGACACCCTGATCTTGCTGCTTGTTGCTTGTGCGACCTCGGTTAAGAGCGGTTCTGAAGCGCGTGAGATGGTGAAACCTGTCTCTACCAAATTGTTGTAAAACTAAAAAGGAGTCAGGGGAAGTGCCTGTAGGTAGGGTGCTGGCCAGGTGAAGTAGCTAGTAATTAATGCAGCTCTAATAAGCATCGACCGAGGTTAGCATATTAGAGTGCTCGGTTAGAGTCGAGATCCTGTCTGATATACGTAACCCATTACGACTGACTGGGAAAACGCTCCCATGCCCTTTATGACCGAAAATTCCATGAAATAATCGAGTTTGGTACACTCACGGCTAAATTAGGTGGAAAGATTTTACATCATACTCTTAATTTCCTCTAGGAAAATGCAGTTTTTTCCCCCCCTTAAAACATCATATGTGTGCCCAGGGAGAACGGTGAGGAGCGGGAAACAAATTTCTTGCTTTATAGCTGGAAAGCAGATGGAATGTGCTTAGAGGTTTGCTGCCATGGAAACACAAGTGAATGCGCCAATAATGGTGCTGTTAATGACGAGCGTGGTTTAAACATCGAGTGGAGATTTATCTACAAACGTGTGCTGTGTGTGTGTGTGTGTGTGTGCGCGCGCGTGTGTGTGCGCGAGCACGTGTGGCTGGAGCCATCTCTCACTTTACAAAACGTCCTCGTGCCGGCGGAGTTGAATCGATGTGCTTTTCCACAGAGCACGCTCTGTTTTCCAAGCCGACCCGTTCACATCGTTCGAGATGATTTTCCACGGAAGAGAACGAAACTGAGAAGCACATACAGGTCTGGAATTGGTTAATAAAGTTTTAACAGCGATTTTTCAACGATGGCTGGGGATTTGACGGTAAATCATAAACTCTCTATTTGTAGAGGTTTATCGTTTAGTTAGAGACGCAGAGAAGAAAACAAAGCATTTTAACACAATGTGCTACACAAAATGAACCGTGATGCTGACTGCTGTGGCAGAGCGCAGAGGGCGCCCTGCCCTGCCCGAGGGGGGGGGACAGCAGGGGACGCGTCGCCAGAGCTCCTTGCGCTGTCCCCACGGCCACCACAGGAAGTCCCGTCTCCCCGCTGCGGCTTCTCTGACACCCCCCAGCGGGCACCTCACCGCAGCCCGAGAGGGTGGCAGTTGGGGCCCCTCACTGGGCCTTTGCTGGGACGCTGGGCTGTGGCCACAGTTTTCTCTGTGATGTTCGGCCGGAGCAGGGCGGCTGTTGTCTAAGTTTGTTTTGCTAAGCGGCCCCGTTTCTGATCTGCTGGCTACACAGTGAAGAAAATTATTTCCCTTCGCAGTTATCGAAAACTACAAAATGTGAGACATTTCCTTTCCTTTGGGCTCTTTTCTGTGCCCCTCGGTGTTTCTGGCCGTTGGCTTCTTCAGCGCCATTTACTTGTCTTCTTGCCTTTTGTTGAAAAGTTACCTTAGAAGGCCAATGGATGATAGAAAATTTAGGGATTTTGATTTCAAAATTTAAGAAAAAGACTGAAAGTCAAAACCCCCAGAAATGCAGTGTTGTCAGGTGGGAAGCTCTGTCACCAGAGAGGGGGCTGCACTGACTGACTGAACATCTGTGATGTTCTGAAGCCAGCAGCTTCGGACGCCCCGCTCCCCCCCACCGCGGGAGGAGGCCTGTGGCAATCAGGCACCAGGACGTGGACGCCCACGAGCCTTCCACGGGCCCAGCCACGAGGCTTCTCATCCACACAGACCCCGTGCGAACAGCGGAAGCAGCGGGGTGCAAGGCCGGGCGGGGGAGGTGGGTAGGGGAAGAGCTCGTTCTTCATAGACATACAGGAGACTGGGCTATATGCTCAGCATGTTTGCATCGTGTTCAGCATGCTGAGAGCTCCACGACCAGTTGTAAATGATAATATTTCTGATATTTTGCCCAAATATAATTTTAGTGTATGCTGAATACTGAATAACCCTCAGGAAAGGCGGCGGTGGCCTTGGCCTACATGTGGGTGAATGTGCTTATTAGTTCACAGCATAGGGTCTGGGATTTCTTTAAGAGCTTTTGGGTCTCAACTAAGGAAATACAAACTTTTGCTAACACGTATTTAATGTGATTTCATTCTACTTGTCAGTATCCAAGGGGGTCATAATTATCCCTTAAGAAAATATTCGTTTTAGCAACACGGTGGAGCCAGGGAATAAATCCTGGTAGCTCTGAAATGAATACTGGATTCTGAACTGTGTAGTTCCAAATGCTTTTATTATGGCAATCAGTTAATTGCATGTGATTCAAAAGCAGATACATTAAATGACTGGCATCTAAATAAAGTATTATCATGGAAAAAACAGTTACTAAAGTACACAGCCTGAAAGGTTACCTAGTTCATCACTTCACCCCTCTGAACTTGAAGTAGGTCTATATTGCCCTGGGGATGATAAGGAAACTAGTTAGCGTAATTAGAATTTGCTAGTGCAAACCTGTTACTCAGCTGTGGAATTACCCCAAAGAGATTTGTATCGTCAGCTGTGCATATTTTCAGCTAGCCACTTGGGGGGATCCTGCGATACTTAAAGACAAATTTGGCATTTGTTTCCCAAGTGTCATTAACATTAGTGGGTGTGAAGTGTAAACAGTGAAGAAAAATTATTTCCCTTTGCAGTTATCAAAAATCACAAAATGTGAGACATTGCAAAACAACTGAAAAATGTTTCTTCGACTTTTTATTTGCTGGGCACCATCCCTGGAGGCTTTTTATGTTTGTTGTTTGCTAATGATTAGGAGACTAGGTTTTTCGATATTCATTTATATTCAAATTGTGAGCCCGATATAATTATTAGCAATGTTTCATGCAGGCAAAGGTGGTGACCAGAAGTCACAGGCGAGTTAGGGACTTGGCTATGCAAATCTGTATGTATCCATATATATGGATCCATATATGTGCATGTGTGTGTGTGTGTGTGCGTGCATGTGTGAACTGTTAAAAGTTACACTGAAGCACATTAAACTTTTTAAGAGCTGGCCAGACCCTTTGCAGCCAGTTGGTCAGCCTTTTGGTGTTTCAAGCTCCCTCTGCTCTGGTCTTTCCCAGTCTGCACTTGGTCCTGGGATTCGTCAGTTTCCCCAAATTAATAATGGGTTCCCCAGCGTACCGGGTAACGGGGCTCGGCATGGACTTCACCTCGCGTCCCAGCTGCTGGGAGTGGACCAGAGTATCTAGGTTTTCGTTCCAGAGGTGACTGTGACTGGATCGGGGCCCTCGAAGGCAGGGGCAGGGATGGTCTGCCTCATCCCTAACTCCCGGAGAACTTACCACACCTCCTATCGATTCCCAGCGTCTCACGTGCCCAGGGAGATGCTCCTCACAGGGCCAAGCCTCCCTGCAGGCTGGAATCGTCTCATCTGTAAGGGAGCAGGTTCTTGTACCCCAGAGGGCCATGCGGGTGCTGCCAGGCAGAGCTGTGCCCAGCTGCTTAGTTTCTCCGCCTCCTGCCCTGTCAGAGAAATATCCTCGTCCCTAGCGCCCACAGCCCCACTCGCCATGCCCAGATGCTTTCCCCGGCCTTCTATGGGAATCTGGCGGCTCCACCGGGAAACGCAGGAGCATATTCTGTCATCGGGAACGGTTCCTCACCTGGAGGCTGCCTCTCTCTAATTAAGATTATCTTTGGTAAGGTAAACCACGTGTTCAGCCTTAAAAAATAATTTCATTTATCGAGGTCTCACAGTGCACCCAGTCCAGCTAAAGTCGGGCCCGGTCCCACCCCGACCCAGTCTGGTCTCTTGGTCAGATTCCCGTTTCTCAGTCAGACCCGGTCCCACCCCGGACTCACTCCAAATTCTTATGTGGGTCCTTTTCCTATGCTGGACAGGGTCCCTCACTGGACCCGGTCCAATATCGTAGTCAGATAGAGTTTCCAAGCCGGAACCACTCCAACTGCGGACCCGGCCCGGTTACTTCATTGAATCCTATTTGCAAGTCGGACCCGGTCCCACCGCGGACTCGGTCCGGTGTCTTAGTCGGGCCCAGTTTCCAAGTCGGACCCATTCCACCACGGTCCTGGGCTAGTTTCCTAGTCGGATCTGGTATCCAAATCAGACCCAGTTCTACACTGAACCCGGTCTGGGTACTTAACCGGAGGCCATTTCTAAGTCGGACGCAGCCCCCGCTGGACCCGGTCCGGTTACTTAGTTGGAATTGCTTTCTAAGTCGGACCCGGTCTGGTTTCTGAGTCGGACCCCGTTTGACCTGGTTCCGGTCTAGTGAATACTTCAGGCCCAGGCTGACCCGGGCTGGGGCCGGGCTGTCTGACGCACTCTGGCGGGTTTCCGGCCCAGTCTGTGAGAAGAACCGCTCCCGGGGAGTCCGAAGCTCCCGCCGGAGGAGCAGCCGGGGTCTGAGGGAGCCCACGGGCTCCAGAGGCGGCAGGAAGCGGGGAGACGTGGCCCTGGACCCACAGGTAGGCGTCTGGTCCCCCGGGGCCTAACAGGGTCTCCTTGATGAGGTACGGCCTTGAAACGTGTACTTCCTATATCTTTAAACTTGGACTTCAAAGTCCTTTTTATGTAACACGAACTCCCAAAGCCAAGCAGGCTGTGTCTCAGGGAGCAGGGAGGCGTTTGACCCTGACATAGACACCGGAATGTGGTTTCCAGGGCGACGCGAGCTCCCATCTGAGTTTCCATCAACTCCCCGCACCCCGCGTGACATGTTTCTGTTGATTTTTTGTCAACTGCAACTGTGGAAAAGTTTAAATCTGACCCATGAATTCTAACTTGGGTGATTTCCAAATCAGAGGCCCGTCTAGGGCGGGCGTTTCACACCTGTGTCAGTTTCCCTGCCTACGAATTGAAGAGGTAAGAAGGATCCATGTTTTGATGGGTTGGCGTGGACTAACGCTTAAAATTTGTAGAACTTGATGGCCCTTGAACCATAATAACTGAATCCTCCCATGAGACAGTAAGTCTGTTCTTTAATTAAAACACATCTCTGTTCTATTTTGACCTTTCTCCAGCCTTATTCCAGCATGTAGTGACCTTCATTTAAAATAAGTAGAATTTAACCCTTTTCCCTCCTGTCCCTGCTCTGCTGGAGAAAAGAAATATGCAGATTTTAAAACAGGAATGTCTCACCCCATTGCTCAGAAAAGGTTAAATGTTGAGCGTTACTGATACTTGGCGATATTTCACCGGCCCGGCACACTTAGAGCAAAAGCTGTTCTCGTAAATGACTCAAAGTAAGCAACCTCCAAGACGTGTGTTCTCGTGGGACGGTGTCTTTATACGTTTGTTTATGTATCTTCCGGTCTACGAGACGCGGTTGTTTGTCATGGTCCCCATCATCATTAGTGCCGGCTATCAAGCGAGCGTCTCCAGCCTGTGGCTGGCTTCTCGTCGGCAGGAAGGGCCAGGGCTGCTTTGCTTGGTGGGAAGTGGGCAGAGTGCTTCGGCCAGCGGGAACCAGGGGCCACACAGCTGCAGCCCTTCCATTCGAGACGTTCACAACAAAGCCATGTGCTGGCACTGCACGGGGTGATGGAAGGGTGTCCCTGAGATGACGCTTCCTCCTCAGACCACAGACCACACCCCCAAGGGCGCAGCTGACCGGCATCCAGAACCGCTGTCAGCCCCAGAGAGAGCCAGATCGGTCAGGCCGGGCCTGTGCTGTCTCTGCTTTACTTACATCAAGTTATGGCGCCTTTGGGGGCAAAACAATGGCTATTTTTAATTTTAAAAAAAAAAAAACCTCCCAAGAGGGAGAGATTTTACTTAGGATGCCCTAAGTCCCCCCAGTGTGGGACCCTGGTTCCCTCCAGTCTCCTTGGCAAAGTGGAGCCCCGCCAGTTGCTCCCGCCCCCACTTCCTGGGGGAAACTGAGTCCGGGACAGACGGTGGTCCCCGGCCACTCTGGAGCCACGCCCACCACCGGGTACTGGGAATGGAAGTCTCGATCTCTTAATACTTGGTGACTGTCACTGTAGAAGACTTGAAGGGTTATCGGGGGCGAGCATGGGGTGGGGTGGGGAGCGTGATTCTGGCCCGAGCTCTGTGTCTCATTAACCACGGCGCCTCGGGCCCCGTGTCCCTGCATGGTGTCTCAAACAGAGTGATTCACACGTGACGCCCAAGCTGATCTAGAGGCAGATCCCGGTCGCCACAGATGTCTGCACTGGCTGCTGGCCTGGGCCTGTGAGGGCCGCGTGGGGAAGCAAGGAGGCCGGGGTTGGGCTCAGAAACTCGGGTTTGACCCTCGAATCCCACATTTATTACCGTCGTGACTTTGGAAGAGTCGCCCTCCTTCCCTTCACCTGTTTCCCTCGTGATGCAGGGCGAGACAGCTTAACCGCCGGGAGCACTTGGAAGGCGCCCCGCTGGTCTTGGGGTGCCGTCTCCTCCGCCCTTCTCGCCGCCGCCGGCGAGCCCCTCGCTCGCTTCATGCTTCTCCCTCTCCTGTCCCCTCGGTCAGCCAGCCTGACTCACAGCTCCGCCCTGAGATAATCAGAGTCGGCCAGTGCCAGAGAGATTTGACAATAAACATTCGTCGCAACCCTATTGCTTTGGCTTTTCAAATCAAACGATGGTTTAGCTGATTCTTTTCATCACATTGGCTGCTTTTCCCACTATTTAATCCAAAATGGTAGTTGGATGCTTTGGTTATTGAGTACACTTAGAGGTGTTAGGAATATTGCTTATGAAAATTAAACTGCTCCTTTGGGCCCATCTACAAATTAGTTTACTAAGTGAAGAGAAACCATCGACCAAGAGTTTGTTTACGGGACTGAATTATTTACCATGCAAAATGAATTCAAACACAGAGTCCCATGTCTTCCAGATAAAAGTATTCTACTCAATAGTTTTGCTTTTGGAGAACCTGTAATAAATATGCTGTTTTAAACAGACAACTCCTTATCTATTTTTCACACAAACCCCTTTTATTAGCCTACAAAGATGAATCCTGAGATTGATTTAAAGGATAATTACATAACTATGAAATTCCAAAGAATGTATGCAAGCAATGCAGACAGGGCATTGTTTTATGAACTGTTGCATTTGGGGGGACAAATACACATGTGCAACGTAAAAAGCTTTTACTGGGCTAGGTGTAGAACATTTATTTAAAAGAGTCGCTCGCTTGGCTGGTTGACTTGATTCCACTGAAGCTAATGGGTCTCTGAGGAAAAGGGCGCATCCTTCACGTGGGTCTGACGGACATGCCCACGCCTTTGTTCTCGTGAATGACCTGCCGGGAAGACGTGCAGGAGCAGGGAGTCGCTGGCCCCACTGGCCGCAAAGCCTACGGTTAAAATTGGTCTTTCGTTCTCTGTGAGGCGTTAAGTCGCCAAGCGCATCGTGCTGTCCACTGGTTTTTGTTCAACATTAACTTTCAAAAATGAAAGGAAAAATAACCTCATTATTTTTTCCTATTTTTTGCAGAGTCTCTCTGGTAAGAATTTCAAATATCTCGGTGCTATAGATACGTTGCTTTGTTAGTAGAAGTTTTTTCTCGAAACCATCAAAACTCAGCTTTGTTATGGATCCAGTATCAAAACTGTGCTCTGCATTAAATCATAACTTTATTCCTAAGCTCTAAAGACTAAGTCCCCTATTTGACTGCTTCCTGGGGATGATGTAAATATTTACCTAGACCGGTGATTCCATGGGAAGACAGTAAGGAATAAAAATGTGAGTCAAAATGATGAGTTTCCCCAAAATATTAAAATTTGATATGTCTTATTTTAGTTTCAAAATGGAAGATATTTTCCTGGTACTACAAATCATGGTAAAAATTACGAAACAGAAAAATTTTAATTTCACCTTATTTACTACTGTTAATGTTTTAATGTACTTCCATCTACCCTTTAAAATATGTCTTCGATTTTTTTTGTTAAGATATAATTGTCACATAACGTTACGTTTAAGGCATTCAGTGTGTTGTTGATTTGGAGCGTTTTTATGCCGCAGTACGATTCGCCACTGCCGTGTCAGCTGGCATCTCTGTGGTGTCACACGAGTCCCGTTTCTTCCTGTGGGAGGAGATGTTCGTGGTCGTCTCGTGTGGCTCGGCAGCCTGTGACAGTGCTGTGTGCTAGGCATGCCGTGCGCACCGACACCTCCAGCCCTCGCTCGCCTTAGTTGTAAGTCGGCGCCCTGTGGCGACGTCTACCCAGCCCCCGGCCCCCACTCCGCTTTCTTCTGCGAGTTTGGCTTTCGAGATCACGTGGTGTTCGTCTCTGCCTGTCCGGCTTGCCTCACGCAGCAAGCGCCTCAGGCCATCGTGTTGCAAGTGTAACTATATATGTAACCAGACGTTAATTTTAAACTTTTTAAGACGAAAACATGATGAACATTATGAACAAAATTAAAAGATAAGTAAGCAGAAAAACATCACAACGTATACAACAGACAAGCCATACTCTTAACAGAAACCCATTTATCCTGCCCATTTATCCCAAGCTGAAGCTGACGCCAGTCAGGTAAACAGTTGGGTTTTATGGCACCGCCTACAATGGCAATTTGTTTTTTAAGAAATGTGATTGTTTACTTCTAAGCAGACAGTGACAGTCCCATGTTAGTGACCTGTGACTGAGGTCCTTGTCACCACGCAGATGACGGTGGTCGCTGACTTTGTCGGGGTGGAGGTGGCAGCTGTGGCTGCAGAGAGAGAGTCAAGTCCAGCCCGTCCAGCCCGGCCGCCCTGCGGCAGAGAACACCCCGCAGCTGCCCTTCCCTGGAGAGAAGCCTCGACCTGCCCAGCGAGGCTCCGGTTCTGCTTCCCACACCCTCCGGGCCGTGGTGAAAACCTCGAATGACACGTTGCCCATGACAACACCCTCCCATCGTGCTTGCTGCTTTGGGCGAGTTGGCCTTCCTGTTTTGATTTTTCTCAGAGGTAAATTTAGGTAATAATGAATTCATGAGAAATATGCTTACTAGAGAAGGGAGTTGGGAAATGAAATCATATATTTTTAAAATTATTCCTTAACATAAAGAGAATAAATCAAAGCAAGTGAGGGTTCGCGGGATATCAAAAAATAACATGAAACCAACACTTCAAAGCCTCGAGCCTTGTGATAATTAGTACAGCAGAGAAGCGCAGGATGCATCTGCAAAGCGAATGCTAAACGGGGCCGAAGGCCGGAGTCAAAACGAAAATGAAGAAGGCTGGGGACCGGACTCGTGGGCTGGACTTCGCCCAGACCGGGGTGATCGGAGGCCGACTCTAGCGATAAAGTGGATCAAGGGACGGCGCCAGGCTGGCCGCTGCCGTTCATGGGTGCCCCCCTCCCCTCCCCCTGCCCCCTCTCTCCCCCTCGTGGTTTTGCTCGGCTTGTGAGCAGTCCAGTGGCCGTCGAGTCTCCCTGTAGATTTAGTCCCCTCTTCTAGTCCGTACTCCGAGACGGTTCACGACTTTCCTCTGAGCCCCACGCTGCGTTAATGCCACACTGAGCTCCTGAGGCCCGCCGGTCAGCTCTCGGAGGACACAGTCGTCACCCGCCCGCAGCACTCGCCCGGCACCGAGCATCGCCCGATGCAGCTGGAAGCTGGGCGGTGCTCAGACCAGGCCTCTGCCTCTTCGCTACTGCGGAGGCTGTGCCTGGGACACCGCACCAGCCTCCCAGCGAGCTGGGGCAGGGCCTGGCCCTGGAGCCTCGGCCGTGGCCGGCGGCGGCTCAGGACATGTGCCATCCACTCTCCGCGGCTTGTGGGGGTGCCGTCCGGGAGGCTAGCGGAAGTTCAGTGACGGCGAAGTCCCTTGGGCAGTGCGTGTGCTGTGTCGGTCACTGTGGGTCCGAGTTCACTGGCAAGGTGAGCAGCCCGTGCAGTTGCCAGTACGTTAAGTCGAGACAGAAATCTAGATCTTAAAAAAGTTGCTTCTATTAAGGGAGCATGTCACTGGCTGCGATGGATGCGGACACTGTATTTCCGGAGAATGGCGGAGAGCTCAGGACCCTAACACAGCCGGCACTTGGGAAGCATCGTTTTATTTTAGCCATCACTATAGCTTCCTGTTTTTGCTTTTTTAATTCTCTTTTTAAAACTAAGTTGACTCAGCAGCCGTGAGTTGGTTAATATGATAGTTTGCTGATGGATTTATTTTTCTGTTCTTTCTCCTGTTGTGAATTTTTTTTTTTCCTATGAGTAAAATATTGAAAACAAAAGTTATCTCGAGCCAGATTCTGCTCGGTGGCTGATGGTCTCGTGCCCACGTGTAGTGGGGTCGGGGGGGGCGCGGACACACTCCCCGCCGTATTGCACGCGCCTCTGGCCGGTTCGGCCCTAACGCGCCGCAGGGGGGAGGCCACGCTCCGTGAGCGGCTGACCGGGACGGCCGGGAGCTCTGTTCACACTTTCAGGGGCCTTAGACTCTACTTCTGAACACGGACTGTGCCACGGTCAGACTCAGTGAGTGTTTTGGTGGCGGCTGTGCCGTGAGGGTCAGTCCAGCGGCCTGGGGCCGGCCTGGGCGGCTCCGCCGGTTGCCATGCTCACTGGCTCCGGTCGGTAAAGCGGTGCTCTTGGCCGTGAGCCCGAGGGGTTTGGGGCGGTTTCCGTCATTGTTTGTGGAAAACGGTGAGGTTGGTAAGTGGCGCCTGGATGTGGCGGCCCCCGGAGGAGCCGGCTGTGTGGGCTGAGGACGCAGAATGGATGACCTGCACGACCAGCAGAGGACACGGGCACCAGGGGCGACTTTGCGTGGGCATCTCCGGTTCTGGACGGTTCTGTGCCGCGTTGGTGGCCCCTGATGCAGAGGAGGATGCCCTGTGTGAGGACGGCTGGGTCTGCGGTTGGCGTCCAGACCCTCCGCGGTGCGACAGCCTCAGGCCGGGACGCATGTTGTTGCTCTAAGGCCGCGTCTGTGCTGCATCTGTAGATGTGTAAGCATTGTCGTGCTGGGTCCTGGAGGCCGTCTGAGCAGCTTCAGCTCTGTCTGTTCACTTCCACCACTAGAGAAGCGACGGCGATTGTGTGTGCGCTGTGTGTACACTGTGTGTGTGTGTGTGTGTGTGTGTGTGTGTGTGCATGCGCTGTGCGTGCGCTGTGTGCGCGCGGCGTGTGTGTAGCCTGCGAAGGCCTCACACAGAAGACGTGCTCTGCGGAAATCGATGTTTTGTTTTGTTTTGTTTTGTTTTGATAAAGGAAGGTACCGGCGACAGGGGTTCGCAATAGGCCAGAAACAGCTTGGGCGGAGGCGAGAGGTCCAGGAATAACTCGGCGTGAACAGTCCAAGACCCGGAGTCAGGTCCAGGCGCTGGCGGAAGGCGCAGAGCTGGGGGCCGCTAGGTGAGGGGGGGGATGAGGAGACCACGTCTGAAGACCACGTCTCACCGGCGACCTGTGTTTCCCGCTGGCGGAGAAATACCGAAGAGAATCGGCCTCGGAAACCCAGGGCGGAGGTCGCTTGTTCCAATACTACGTCCAGCAGGGGTTCCAGAGGGAGGCTTTTTGAAGGGGACGGTCGGAGGCAGCCTCTGAAGGACGTTCCACGTGGGAAGGGCAGGGTCAGGAGCACGTGGTGAAGCGGGGGCACCGGGTTGGAGCTCAGAGAGGACCGATGCGGCTGAGCTTGCTCAGGGTCACGGAGGACTGAGGGGGCAGGTGGGGACGCCAGAGGTGGGCGGCAGCCCGGCCTGGGGGACGAGGATGACATCAGAAGGCCCTCTGCCTTTGTGCAAGAAGGTGTCGGCTGTGTGGAGACGAAGCGGACGTGAGGCCAGGCCGCTGGGGGCCAGGGCAGGAAGAGGCCATCTCCGGTGGACCAGGGTCCGAGCAGGCCCCGCGAGGGCTGCGGGCCGTCCCGGGCTGTCGGACACCCGCCTGCGTCGGCCGTCTGCACCGGCAGCAGGCGCCGGCTCCCCCGGCTCACGCTCTGCCGTGGGGCCGTCGGGCCCTGGACCCCTGGGCCGTGCGCCCCGTGCTCAGAGGTCTGGGGAGGGGAGAGGCGGCTGTCAGTGGAGCTGGTCCGTCTCCAGATGGACTCAGTCTGTGGGGCAGCGATTTCTTTAACCTGCTCCTCAAATTAATGCGCCGATTCTCCTGAAACGAGTCTTGACTGTTACGTGCGCTGATCCCCACGTTTAATCTGTGTCCTATTTCTTGCACAGTTGTGATTAGTTTCACATGTAACCGAGCACTTACACTTTCAACCAAAATGGGGTTATAGGGACTAGATTGACCATCTTTCCCCAAAACAACCCCAAATGGGCAAATTGTGAGGAACAGCAACTTTTCAGACATCGGGCAAAAGGGAGCGAAGGGCAGGGAGACACGAGAGGTGGAAGGCGAGAGGGATCCGAGTTCCCCGCTCTCTGCCTTGGAGGAGTCTCAGGAAGGAGGGGCCCAGGCAGACCCCGCAGTGGAAGACCCAGAACTGAGAGTCCAGGGGACCCTCAGGGACAGCGTGCGTGGAGGGACATCCACACAGGGCAGTCCTCGGGCACTCGGGCGAGTCCTGGTCAGCTGTGTGTCGGGACTGACCCAAGTGTGGGGCGGGACAGCCTGAAAGTGTCAGCGGTGACAGTGCTCAGGGTCACAGCAGCCAGGACGGACTGCCTCACGACGCCTGGGACACCAGGACACCGGGACCCTGGGCAGACCGCACCGAGGGGCCTCGGCGGTGGGCGTGCTTAGCCCCCAGGTCTCACCTCCCAATCTGAAAAGTGGGACATGGAAGGACCACACGGCTCCTGACAATCCCAGAGCAGCGCCCACGAACGTGCAGGGACAGGAGACAGCAACACCTCCAGCCTAAAATGTACCACGTTACGCGCTCAGCAAAAAGCTCCCAGCGGGGAAGAAGCAGGAGGATCCTCGGCACGGCGAGGGCTCCCTGCAGTCGGGGAGAAGCAGCCTGCAGTGGACGAGATTCCAGCGTTAGCAGATGGGAACACGAGGGGCTGGACGTAACCGCTCCTCGTTCACCAGTCCAGACATGGAAGCTGCAAAGAGACAACCCGGACTTCTGAGGTCAAACCTACACTGCGGGGAGAGAAAAAGACACGCTACGGTCAGTGGCAAGTTAGACATGGCACACAAGGGATTCGTGAACGCGAAGGCAGAGCCGCGGACGATCACAACGAGAACAGAGGCCGAGGGCGAGTGCGCGCATGCCTCGGCCGCCGGGCCCAGCTTCCAGCGGCCCGCACACGCGCGGCCGGGGCGGCCGCCGGAGAGCGCGGAGCGAGGCCCGGACGGCGTTTGAAAACGTAATGGCCGCAGATTTCCCCACATTTCTTGAAGCCCACAGATTCAAGAAGTTCGACAAACTCCAAGTTCAAGAAGCACGAAAACTCTCCACCAAGGCACGTCGTCATCGCTTTGCTCGGAAATCGTCATCGAATCCAGAGAAAACTGCGCCGTGGTCTGGGGCACGTGGGACGGAGCCGGAGACGGCAGCAGAGGCCTCGCCGCGCACAGGTTAGTGTTGCTTCGGACATAACAAGGAAGGAAAATGTAATATTTACCGAATGCTTGGAGGGAGACAGCCGCTTTCCAAGGCCTCTTCTTTTTCTTTTGTTTGAAATTGCTTTTTCCTGTGACCAGAGTCTTCCCTCGCTCCGTTCTTGATCGGATCCTAGTGGATCGGGTTAATCTGTTTCATAATTAATCATTTCCACTGTTCTAACACGTGATATACCAATTGAACACTAGTTGGAGCAGGGAAAAAAATCAGATATGAAATAAACGAATTCTTGTTATGTTGACAAATTCATTGTTCAGGATATTAATTTTGTATTTGGAAATGAATCTGGATCTCCGATATAAAATTCAGAACTACGAATTTTAAATATAGGTGTGAAATGAAAAAATTGGACACTTTAATCTATTTAGCTCGTATAGCAATATTTTGGAAAGGACCCCAAAATAAAAATTAAACTGTGAATTTTTTAAGAAAAGGAAAACAAGTAGAAAGAACAGGCATGAAGTAAAGGTCCATGGCGGATCAGCTGATGCTGTGAGCGACCAAGGACGGCGGTGAAGGTCAACTAAGCCGTCCGGTCACAGACTCGGGGGCTCGGGTGCCGGCGGAGGCCGTCCCCCACGTCGGGCCCTCTCGTGGGGATGGCTGTTGTGTTCGCGGCTGCCGCAGGCCTGCGTGCCACGCCGAGCAAGGAGCCCTGGGCCCAAGAGTGCCGGGAGGAGCCCCCAACCCCGTCTCTTCGCCGAGGCCGCCCCGCGACCCCCCGTGACGTGTGACGGTCTCTGTCGCTGGAGGCACAGCTGCTGGGCGTAAGCCGCCTCGTTTTCTGTCCTCTCACGGGGCGGGGCCCATGGTTCCCCGCTGGTGCGGACGTGGGTCCACTTCTCCAGCCTCTTATTCGGATGGTTTGGCGGGACCGTCTCTGTATTCGTGAGCGAACGCAAAGCTGGCCGTCGCCCTGAGAGCCGGTTCTGTCTTTCGCTTGTAAATGTGGAAGTTTCTGCTCGCTCAGTGTGTCTCGTTTCAATGCTGGGGGTGACAAAGGCACGTTTGCGGCGCTGCCGGGCCCGGGGCAGCGGGTGAGACAGAGCACGGACCTGCAATCAGGAATTTTGTGACAGTCATCGGAGACCAAAGTCTGGTGTCAGAAGCTGAGCTCGAAGACAGTCATTCCTGCCTCTCTATAAGAAAACTGGGAGCAACGGGGGGCGGCAAGGACTCGACCCCCCAGCGTCCGTGCCCCAGCGGCCTGCGTGAAAACGTCCGGGCTCATCACGAGGCCGTCCGCTGCCTCAGTCAGCGTTGGCCCCGCTGTCCTCTGAGAAGTCTGCGCCCAACCCAAGCCACCGCATGTGCGTCTGTGTCCCCTGAGTGGACAGACTTTGACCTAACTGTCTTCAAGTTTCGGGGTGGCCCCAGAGATTCCGGTGGAAGTCCCCACTCTCGTGCCTCCTGGCCTTGGGCTGGCACCTGTCTGAACCGCAGCATCGCGGTGGGACATCGTGAGGGTCGATGACGGGGTGAGTGTGGGGCCGCGGACGGCGCCCAGGGCCTCCGATGGGGGCGGGGCTGTCATCACCACGAGCAATGGTTGTGTGGGGACACGGGGACGGTGCCAGGCCGCCCTGCGGCCACCCTCAATGGAAGACATCGTGTCAGCCACTTAGGGTGGCCCGCAGACAGGCTCGGGAGTTCAGGAGCCCGGGCGTCTGTGAGTCCTGCCTCTCGGGCATCGGGACGTGGAAGTGGTGTGAGCTCCCAGGCGTGGGGAAGAGCCGGCTGGTCACCAGAGGGGACCCAGAATGCACGGCTGTCCCGTGCCCACGGTGTGTGACGAGGATGAGCAGTGTGGCCGGCGGACCAGGTCGCCAATCACAGCCATCCACTCACACCCTCTCCTACCCAACGGGACGTGGCACACAGCCCAGTGCAAAGGCGGAGTCGGGCGCGAGGTCCCGTGAGCACCGTCTCCTTCCCCGACGGTCCCGAGCTTCCTGCTTGCAGCTCTATCGAGGGTGCTCGTGGGCGTCCTGGGGCAGGTACGCGTGTGCTCGGGGCTCTCCGGCCACTCCGCTCTGGGGGTTTCCAAGCGGAGCCCAGCTCGGCAGGCCTCAGGTCCGCCTCCAGCCCTCGCCGGCCTCGCTGACCCTCAGCCCGCCTCGTCACACAGTTTTTAAGTTTTTAGTCCCAGGAGAGACGGCTTTTGCTCTAAGGGACGTTTTCTTGACCTCCCATGGAAGTTTGCTATGACTGGGGGTGTTCGCGGCAATCACCCGTCAGAAAATGATTACAACCGTAAAAACACTTTGAATCGCGGCCTTTATGGTCCTATCTTTTATGCCATATTTTTGCTTTACAGAGATTATGAAATTCTATCTGTTTAAATAATAACTTGATTTTCAAAAACATTCTGGTGAGAAAAATTTAAGAGTATCTAGTTCGCCGATATCTATTTAAAGATAGAGCTGAAAATAAAGACAATTTAAAAATTAATTACAAGGGTATCTCATTAAATCCTTTTTAAAGCTAAGGACAAAATAATTTCCTCCTTCCGAACGTGAACCGTGAGCTTCCTTCGGTTGTCATTGAGCCGCTGCCGGTTGGTGAGAGGCGGTCACTAGCACCGGCGTTAAACCTTCCGGAAAATACCACTTCCCGTCCAGGTGAGAAAGGAGCTCGAGCAGCTGTCGTCGCTGTCTTTCATGAGACACTTTCCGTTCTGAATTCTCGAAGCACAGAAAGTGCGTTTTCTGCTGTGAGCAGGTGGGGTGACCTCCCAGACTTCGGGGTGCCTCGGCTGCTTCCAAAGGCCCCTCTGCTACCCACACAGTGGGGCTGTTTCCCGTCACGGCTCGTTTCTGCTCTGTCGCTCACAGCGGTGACACACTGTGCTTCCCGGAGCCCGGCCGTCCAGGCTCAGGGGCCTGACAACCGCGGCCGTCCGCTCACGCGCCCGCTCCTCACGTGCTCCGCGAACCCGGATCCCATCCAGAGAGATGGCCGTGCGCACTGGAACGCGTCCTAGGGAAGCTGGGGCGCTGCACCGTCGCTCACGCCCCGCGACTGGAGAACGCGTCCCCCCCCAGACACGCGGCATGCCTGCCCGAGGGCGCGGAGCGCTGACGGGAGCAGAGTGTCGCAGGTCATCAGGACTCGGGACGGCAGGGGAAGTGACCCTCGGCCTCCCGGCGCGGGCGGGCTTTACTGGGAACGAAGCAGGTTGAGACGGAGCCGTGGCCGAGCCTCGCTCACAGCACTTTTTCCCATTTGAAAGGGTTTCTGAGCAGAACGGAGCCCATCTGTCCGCAGCCCCAAATAGAGAGCTCGGCACAGCTGAGATCTCCCTAGCGACGCTGCCGGGAAAGCAGAAGGGGCGAGCGCTTAGCGGTGGCAGGAAAAGCACATTAAAAACTGAGGTCGGGCTCTGCGAGGGGGGCCGTGAGGGGGGCTGCGAGGACCTCGTTAATCAGTGTCCTGACGCCCGTGGTCGGCTTTGTAGGATCCCGGGTCGAGGCAGAGCCGTGGAGCGGTGGGGCGACAGCCCTGCCTTTGGCGTGTGGCCCACGGGGACAGGCAGGCGGTGGCCCCTGAGGCGGGCCTAGGTCCGGAGCGGCTGGTCATGCCGCCGGCAAACACCGTGCAGTGACCGTCGCCGGCCCGGCACCTTCTCTCTCCTCCGTGCAGCTGTGGGAAGACGCGAGACCCGTGTCCGTGGCCCCCGTCCTGACGGCCTCCTGTGCCCTTGCTCACGCCTGCAAACTCGCCTGTTGCCAGGACTCGCTCTGTCCAGACAGCGAGCTGGACACGGGGACGGGGTGCCGTCACTGACGCCCCTCCGCTGCAGCCGGCTGGGGCAGGGTGGACTAGGTAGTAACCGGTCTCCACGTCAGCTCTAATTCTGGAGGGGGCGCGACCGTTTGTGGATGGGACGTCACCTCGCGGCTGGCAGCTTCATGCCGAGTGACGTGTGGTGGGTGGCTCGGCCGTGGCGGGAACTTTTGCGCCATGGAGACCGACCGGCTCCAGCGAGGAGCATCTCACCTGCGCCGCTGGCTCAGCCACGGGGAGAGGCGGCTCCTCCCGCCCGCGTGGCCGCGTGACGAATCCCGCTAGGACACGGCGAGGACGTTTCTCCCGTGCTGCGTGTTGTGCTCCTGAGAGCGGCGGCGAGTCCCATGTCCGCTCCGGGTGGCGGCCACCGCGTCCCCGCTAACCTTCGATGGCGATGCCGACGAGCCTGGCGCCGGGCGTCACCGGGCGGGACGGGCTGCGGCCGTGGTCAGGGGCCGAGTTTGCAGTGTCCCCCCCAGAGCGCGGGGCCGCCCCCCGTCCGCGCGGCCTCTGCCCCTCGGGCCTCGGCGTCGTCGGCCTCGCCGTCCCCACACGTAACGACACGAGCGCCTTGAGGGGACCCGCTCGGGTCCGAATCTTCGCACCGGCCTCGCCAGGAACGGGCAGTGGGGTGGGCCACGTTTCGCTTGGAATCGTGGTATTTGTGGAAAAGAGAGAAGGCCAGAGGGAGAGAGAAAAAGATGTGAGTTAAGACGTTTCTTACCGTCAACTTTATCTGGCCTCAGACACCCTCTCCTTGGAATTTTGACCAGTTTTTGGTCAGTCACTCTGACACTGGCTCCCCGGGGTCGAGGTGATTCAGCGAGACGGGCCCTTGCGGCAGGCGGGGAAGCGGAGGCTCCGAGCCCAGCCCCCCAGACTGCGGCGGGGGAGCTCAGACCCCCGACCTTCCCCCCTCTCTGCAGTTTCCCCACCTGAGACACTCGGCCTCGTCCCTCCCTCCGAGGAGCCGGCCCAGTTCGCTGCCGTGTGTCCCACTCGACCTGGCCCTGCACAGTTCAGCCCAGCACACAGGAGACCCCGGGGGTCTCCCTAATCCGGGGGACCCCCCACACACACACCACACACAGCATGAGCGAGTGCTGAGACTCTGTGGGTAGAGCCAGCTCCTCCGTGGATCCTGGGAGGACAGGAGGTCTCCCCGGGCGGGAGGGGGGCGCGTTCACCAGTTGTTTAGAGTTGACGTTTATTGAGCGCTTCTTGGCTGGTCACTTTTCTAAGAGCTTTGTGTACCTGAAACTTAGTTCGTCCTTGCAAGACCCTGTTATTGGAAGTGATATTATTGCCAGTTACCACTGTGCCCCTGGGCGTGTGGGCCAGGCTGTCATTCAGCCAAAACGTGGCAGAGATGGCTCTGAGCCTGGCGGAGCCGCCGTGGCCACCACCGCCGCGTGTGCGTCCACCCACGGTCCTTGCTCGTCACCCACGGTCCCTGCTCAGCCAAATTCACAGTCCCTGCTCGTCACCCACAGTCCTGCTCAGCCACCCACAGTCCCTGCTCGTCACCACGGTCTTGTGCTCAGCTGAACACGGTCTCTGCTCAGCCACCAACGGTCCCTGCTCGTCACCCACGGTCCCTGCTCGGCACCCACAGGTGTCTGTGCCTGTGTAATGGGCAGAGTCCTTGTTCTTACATTATGTAGGTTCTAGAGATAGAAGGAAAAATAAGCTGGCTTGTGCCACGGGCATTTCAGGGTCTAGCGGGCTCAACAGCTCAGCAAGTGCCAGTGACAGGTTCCATCTGAGCAGCCCACAGGCCGGAGAACAAATGCGTGGGGCTCCAGCCTGCACACGATGTGCTCTGCGGTGTCGGTTTTAGTGATTTTCTGTGCTGTGCCCGCTTCTGAAAAGAACTGACTTAGGAGGAGTTTTGAAGGTGCAGAGGACACGGCGTCTTTCGACGGAGCCCTTCGATCCACTTGCTTCCCCGCCTTTCCGTGGCCCCCACCTCCCCTGCTGAATTCCCAGGCCGGGCTGAGCCCAGCCTCTGCCTGCCCTGGGTCTGGACCCTCACGGGAGGATGCTGGCGAGAAACGCACCGTGCACGCGCACGGCCGCCCCCTGGGGTCCCCCGTGCTTCTCGGCTGTATTAAGGATCCAATAGTTATTGGATGCTGTTATTTTTCAATATTTTGAGGATTTTAAAAATATTTAAAAGCCAAGCCTTTAATTATCATACACATTATAAAGTAGTCTATTTAGGATCAAAGTTTAGAAATAGTAGACAAAATCACATTATATAATTTAGATGCGTCATGGCCTCGATGTCAGCCAAGCTTCAGTTTTAACGTGCATGCTCTGTGACCACCGTGACCTGTTCGCCTACACGTCTGTCCTGTTAGGTGCCTGCCCCGGAGGCCTGGGAGGCACCCAGCTGTCCTGGGAGCTCACTCCGGCCGGAAGGCGGACTCATAAGAGGCTCTGGTCTTTTGAGTTTGTTCCCCAGCTCGGTGAAAGGTGGACGTCATCTCTGAAGAAAGCCCCGTGGCCACTCAAGGCCAAGGTCAGGGCCAGAGGCAGAGTGGCTGGCTGAGACTGACTTCTGGTTTTTCTAACTTCGAGTTAGTTTTGTTCTGTTTTCTTATAAGGAGAAAAGACTTCAGTAAGAAACCATGGATTTAATGACCTTCGTGGATTCAAAAAACAGCCACAGCCTCATTCTCTAGCTTCCACTGTTGCTTTCAGATTCAGAGCACACGGACGAAGGGGCCTGAGACAGTGAACTCACCTGCTGACGGTCAGCGACTGGGCCCGTTTCACACCGGGGGCTCGGGGTTCTGTACTGCGCAAACTGTCGGGGTTTCCGCTTGGACTGGACAGCTGTCTTTCAGGGTGGCGGTCATGGCCCTTTACCTGGATCATGGTGAGGGGACACTTTGTTCCAGCTGCACATTCCAGCTGGCGCCTTGGTTACCTGGCGCTCCAAAGTTCTCCTGGATCAGCAGGACCCCACACAGAGCCTTCAAAACTCGAGCAGCACGAGCGTCCAGGAGCCAAGTTCTCCAGCTCATCGGCCTCCTGCTTGTAGCTCAGGGCGTAGGTAGGGACTCGGAGGCCGTGGGGACGGCCACCTGTGGAGCCGCTTTCTCGGCGTGTAGCCATCTGTGATGACGCAGCGTCGTGCAGGAGTTGGCCCGGCCCTTGCCTGGAGGCTTCACGGACTTGTGTGAGCGGCAGTGTCCTCCGGCCTCGCTGTGTGGCCCCCATGTCTCCCATCTACATATCGCTGTGCAGACTGCCGGTCCCCAGATGGGACGGGGCGGGGGGCTGGGTGGGAAGGAGAAAGGATCAGGAAGTACAAGCTGGTAGTTAACCAATCAGTCTTGGGCTGTAGAGTGCAGCCCAGGGAAGGTGGTCGATGACATTGTCACACTGTATTTGGCATCAGGCGCTTTCTAGGTCAGGCAGATGTCTGACCACTGTGCTCTACACCAGAAACTAGTATAATATCAATGGCAGTCGTAATCGGAAATTTTTTTAATTTAAAAGAGAGGATAAATGTTGCAAATGTATGGGAGGCACGAAATCTGCCATTGGCGTGGAAATGTGAGGTACGGCAAAACCTTCAGGTTATGTTTTCAGAATTCTGTGTCGGTTTGAAGATGGGTTCCCCCACGTCGCCCACTATGCCCTTGAGCACTTGGAGTAGAGAAAAAAGATGAGCAATACGTTTGCACAGGATGAGTTACATAAAATAGAAAGATTAGCAGAAGGGACCTGGACTGGGCCACTGGGACCCTGCGGACACCTGCTGAGCATCAGCCTGTTACTGGTGCATGATCCGCCCCGGCCGGTCGTCCCAGACCCTGCGGCCGGCTCCTGTTTACGCCGCGAACCGCTGTGTGGAGCCGGCTCTGCAGCCACTCGTCCCGGGAGAGCCAGCCCCGGCGTCGGCTTCCTGAGGCCGACCTGCACTCACGCCCCGATGGGGCCGGGACAAACTGACGACCCTGCGGTTTTCATGGGGTATATTTTAATTGACTTTAATATCCATCAGATCAGAGGAATATTAATAACATTTGAATAAGATAAAAAGAATAGTAACAGAACAAATATCCAGATATCGCCAACCAGTTTGAGACAGGACATTTTTAGTACGTGTGAATTTTCCCGTGTGCCCTTCCTTAGCTGTGCGTCCACCTTCGTGTGAACCTCCAATGTATTGTTTGACTTGGTATGTTTTTTTTTGAAATTTATGTAAATGAGGGCATTTAGTTCATTGTCTTTTCGTCAGCCTTGTGTCCCCAAGACTGATCTATTTTAAGGTGTGTGGCTGGCTCCAAGTCATTTTACTTCTTTAGCTTATTTCGTGTAGGATGACACAGAAGCGCAGTTATCCCACGGTTTATGAACATGTTTTTATTGTTTTTGCACAATACGCTGCTGTTAAGATCCCAGCGTGTTTGTTTGCGAGTTTCTCCAGAGTGTGCTCTCGGGGGGCAGGGGGGCCCGGGAGGCAGGGTGATCTGACCGATGCCACACGTCTGTCACACGTCCACACGCTCCCCGTCATCGTGCGCCCTTCCTGTACTCACAATCTAATGGGGGACGTGATCAGCTTGATCTTCCTTTTCCTGGTGATTAATGAGTTTTTTTAAAAAAATAAAAAGATATTGCATTTCACTGAAGGCTGTTTCTGCGTCGATTGAAATAATCATTTCGCATTTTTCTGCTATAATCCATTTATGTGGTGAATTACCTTAATCAACTTCCTAACATACCATGTCTTGGAGAAACCCAGTTCGATCGTGATACATGATCCCTTTCCTGTCTCGAGAGCGGGTTTGCTGCTCCATCTCGTCACTTTGTAACTCCGCAGCCTCGCCAACGCTCGTTTTTCCTGTGTTGTATTCTTGTTAAGGTTTCGTATCAAAGTTATGCTCGTCTCATAAAGTTCATTTGGACAAATTTCCTTTTTCTTTGTACTTCTGTCACGGCTTCAGAAGGTAAAAATCATCATAGGATTTGTTTGTTAAATAATATCAGGTTGGTGTTGCCTTTATGGGAAACATCTCGACATCCGAGTGTGTTGATCTAATGGTAATGGAATTATTCAAATTAATGGGTTTTAATTCTGGGGAGAGGGTACCCCGAGCTTCCCTCCCAGGCTTGGTAAGCCTGCTCCCACGTTCGCCTTTCCGACGGAAATCCTGGACTTCTCACGGAGGGTTTGTCCGCATTGCTGGTGGATCGCTGTGTTCGCAGAGGTAAGGGAAGCCCGGGGCGCCTGATCTCGCCGACGTCACTCTGTAGGGTTTGAAAGCTTGCATGCTGATTTCCTGTTTGACTCACTAGTCGTTTAGACTCTAGGTCCGAAATTCTTTAATGGGTGGATCCGTGGTTTCCAACTCAGTTGCTGTTTTATCGGAGATTGGCGCCTGGATAACAGCCGTTGGAACGTGTTGAGGTTTGCTTATGGTCCGTGCAAGATCGATTCAGATAAAATGAGTTCACGTGTCTAGAAAAGTTCGCGTTACTCTTCAGTTGCGGTCATGACGCTGCGCACTGGAAGGTCAGATACAGTTTTAAAATAAGAGGCTTATTTCTCCCAGTGAGGAGACGGGGAGAGATCTCCCTCCCTCTTTCCTTGGGCCACTTGCCTTAGAGAACTCGCTCGCTGTACGTGCTTCCTCGTCTCGTCCAAACGTGCAAATCCTTTTGAAAACTGGATAGGCCTTTTGGCAGCCTTGAGGTCCAGGTCTGTACATTTTTAAGTTTCCAGAATTAAGAAGGAGTAGTAAAAGAATTTTTCTACGAGATTTCTGTTTCTAAATTTCTACCACAAGCCCGTGTAGGACCTGTCTCTTCATATCTTGGTAGGTATCGCCGTCCTCATTTCTAAGGCTTTTGCTGCACCTCTTCTGACGGACGCGAGGGTGTTTGTCAGCCCGCAGAGCCCCTGTCCCTCTGGACTCCTGGCCGTGAGCGCAGGTCGCTGGCCGCGGCGCTCGGTGCGTCTGCTCCTGATGTTCGCTTTCTTAGTTCCTCGGTGAGCTCCTTCACCCACTCACGCAGGCTCCCTCTCTCTCGGGAGGACTCCAGGAAGACGAGCACTGGACTGTCCCGTTGTCCGGTGACGGCCGACCCCGCCCCGCCCTGTGGCATCCGTCCGTGTGTTGGGGACAGGCGGCAGCCCTCCAGCTCCTCATGCCCTGACACAGCACGCAGACCGCCCCGGGGGCTGAGGGATGCAGCCGGACGGAGGGTGCTGGGCTCCTGTCCGGCCTTCTCCTTCCGCGGGAAGACCCGCGATGCCCTCCACATCCCTGCCGACCTCTCTCTGCTGCCCACGGGCGAAGATCACAGTCCCACTTGTCAACGGTGTGACCGTGAGGGGTCTTCCCGCCCTCTGGTCCGTCTTTCTCCCAAGGGAGAGCCGCGGCCCGCTCACCACCCCTGCCGTGGGAGGCGGTTCAGACAGCCTCCTCTCCTTTCAGTCCAGGTTGCCCCTGGCAACCAGCTCCCACATCTGGGTCAGACTTCTGCTTCCTGAAGGAATGACTTTCTGAAAAACTGGATGTTATATCAGAATCTCAGACGCTTCTGGGAACCACGACTGGTTTCCTCACAGGATCCTAGTGACCCGGTTAGTGGTAGATGTTATTGGCTCCTCACTCAGAAATGCTGCTGGGCAGAAGCTTGTCCCAAACTTCTGTGTGGATGAGGGGTCCTCGGGGAGGGGCGTGCGATGACCTGACAGTGCGCGGGTGGCGTGCACGCTGGGCGGCTCCCGGGCTCTCCACCGCTGGTTCAGTCCTCACTGAGTAAGAAAGACAGGTGGGCACCAACGTCAGCGTCCTCGCTTCAAAATACAAATGGATATAAATATGATCAAATAAGCTTCGTCATTATTACTTACAGCCATGAAATTCCCACAGCCGAGATACAGAAGGGTAGGAGAGCGCGGTTGTGCCGGTTGAGAGATCCGCAGGAGGGAGCTCTGCCGGGTCGCAGCGCACGCTTGGCCCTCCGCGGTGACGCTGCGCCCGGGGAGTCAGCGGGGCGCACGGCAGACGCTCCCCGCACAGCGTCCGCCTTCGAAATCCGGGGACAGCACATCACATATTTAACAGCGTTCAGACCCATCCGGCAGATCTAAGTTTGGCCACGTACGGCCAGGTCAGTCCCGTGCTTGCTGGCCACAGGCTGGTAAAACACTTAAAAAATCCTCTAGCAGAGTCGGAATGCTGTTTGGGATCCTGCTTCGTCTGTGAAGGATGCGGGTGGATGTCAGCCACAAGCAAAGTCAACTTGATGCCTCCTAAGTCCTTTTCCGCAAGATCGGTGGCAATTATTTTTGTCGTTTTCGTGTGGTCAGATAGCCGGTCAGCCAACGGCATTTAACGAGTGTCCACTGTGTACTCTGGGGAGCGATAAAAGGAGACAGCTCCCGACCTCGAGGAACGTACCAGGCATGGCGGATAGAAGGCAGGCACATTTAAAAGCGCACGGTGACGTCGTAAAGTCTGGAGCTAACTTTCAATTAGAAACAACAACAGCAACAAAAACTCCAAAAGACATGTAGGTTTTCCAATGTCTTTTGTTTGACACTTCAGAGGAAAATGTCACTTATTTTCGGGAGGATCTACATGAGCAAATTTGAGGATTTATTTTAAGCCTATTGGGAAAACCCCTTTTCTTGGGTCAGCATGAGTTAAGTGCCATCGAATGCTTTGTACCGACGCATAGGTAGACAGACCCCTTGGCTGGGTGCGGGGTGGGAGCTGGGTGAGGGGCAGCAGTCTCTCTTTTCATGGTTCTGTCGTTAGCAGTCAGCGGCTGGCCAGGCAGCACGTTAGACGCTGTGCGCGTTAGGGAGGTGACAGTTTTTCCCCTGCATCGTTCAGACAGGCGGGATAAAGGGCCTCGTTCCCTCAAGCCTGGCTCTGGGCCGCGGCTGCCGGGAAGCCCCCCAGGACTGCGTGGTGTGCGTGTGGTCCCTCTGGAAGGCGGGGCCTGGCTGTGGGACCGGCGACTCCCCCGCGAGGGGGCAGCAGGTCAGGGGCCAGGCGGGAGGCGATTTAGGGGATCGATTCTGGGAAGAGAATTGTACCACCCCCCTTCTCCACCCCGTAGCTCGTCACATCAGAATAAAGCCCAGACCCTTCGCCGTGGCCTTGACCTGTACTTCCGCCCACCCCTCCACCACCCCCTGCCCCACTCTTCCCCTTGGCCCCTCCGTCAGGGCCTCCCCGATTTCTTCCAGTCCCTCGACTACCCGAGCTCCAGCTCGCTCGGGGCCTGGAGGGCCCGTGAGTTCTTAAGCTCCTTTCGCCTGTCCCGTTTCCCGTCAGACGCCGGCTCCCCGGGAAGCCTTCGGACAGGCCGGTCTGAGCGGGCCCCTCCCGCCCGTCTGCTTCGTCTGTTTTCCTAGGACCTCTCGCCTCCTCGAGCGCCCAGCCTTTCTCCATCTCCTCGACAGTCTGTCTTCCTGTGGCCTGGTGCTCACTGAGGGTCCTGCCCAGAGGGACGCTCTGTTGACGTGAAAGGTGGACAATGATGCCACGTTAATTTCTATTTCTTTGATGACTTGCGAGCCGAAAACATTTATTAAAGTTCATGCTTTAGCAATAAGATGGTGTATTAGTCCGGGTTCTCTAGAGAAACAGAACCAGTAGGAGATAGATGGTAGGTTAGCTAGCTAACTGCACAGACAGACAGACAGATAGACAGACGACAGGTAGGTAGGTAGGTAGGTGGCAGGTAGTTAGCTCATGCACAGGTGTGGTGTGGGCGCACGTTCTCACTTCCTTGGAGTCCGTGCCTGAGACCGAGTTGCTGGGTAAAGGTAAATTTGCGTTTCGGCTTTTAAGAAACTGCTAACCTGTTTCCCAAAGTGAGTGCACCGCTGACATCCCACCGGTCAGGCTGAGAGCCCCAGTCCCTCACGACCTCAGCATCTCGTTCGGAGCCATCTTCGTGGGTTTGCGGGCGCGGCTCACCGTAGTCTTAAATTTGAACGTGCCCTTCGAGTGGGTAAGATCTTCGCGAAGCCGGCTCCGAGCTCCTTCACTGTCCGGGCACATGGAGCTTTCATCTCCTGCTGACGACCGCGGCGTGATTCGCTCGCTCTGATGCCCCCACTCAACGACGGTGACTCGGACCCCTGTAAGAGGTGAGGCAACGTTCCGGAATGAAGCCGCGAATTAGCGTGACTCCTGCACTCGAGGACCTGACACCTAGTGGGACACGTGGACCTCGGCGGTAAGGGCTGCAGCACAGTGTAATAGGTGCAGATAAAGGGCCCGGGTGAGTCAAGTCCCGGTCCAGGCCTGGTCCCCTGTCAAGGCCTCCGAGCCCATCATCCTCCGCGGGAGACCCTCTTCCTCGGGCTCCAGGCCGCTTTCCAGTTTGGGGGGTGGGAGGAGCGAGGTGGGCCGACGGCCGGCAAAGGCGCAGGGGCCTCACGCTTCATTCACTTCGGGGCATTATCGCGGCCGTTATCCAGCTGGGACTGAGATGCCGAACCCGCTGGGCTTCTGTTCTTGCCTCTTCGAGCGGAAAGGTCAGGTCCTGTCCGCGTGAGCCGTCCAGCCCAGGATGCCACGTAGGCCGTTCCCCGGCGGATTCCATTCCGCCCCCACACACTGACTTTCCTGAAGGAGGAAGTGGCTGGAATGGACCAGGAGCCGAATTCGGAGGTTCTGAGACGTGGCATTTGCAGGGAAAGGAGGGTGGTTTCTGGTGCCCTGGCCGCCCCCGTGGCTTCTCGCGCGTGTCTCCCCCCCCGCCCCCCCGCAGCCAGCGCCTCCTGCCACCGGCCGAGGCGGCCGACTATATGTAGCACTGACCTGCAGATTTTAAACGAGTAGAAAGGAACCAGCAGTTGTTCCCCGGTCTTTAGATGGGGAACGAAATCGCGCAGGTAGATGATGAGGTGACACAGGTCTGTTCAGTGTCCCTAGAAGACACTACACAGCGCTCCACGAAGTCCCGAAGCCTGCGAGGGATCACACAGCTCACACAGAGTGCCCTCGACTGAGGCAGTGGAATGTCCCAGAGCCCAAGCGATGCCCATGTAGAAATTTGGTGACAAGTGCCGTGACGCCGAGCTGGGCTCGTTGACTCTGTAGCTCACAGCACTCGTGGGGCAGGGCGGTTCGTCAGGTGACATGCTGGTCCTGTGGGACCAGCACGGGCAGGGAGAGCCACCGTCACGCCGAAGCGACAGACGCATCAGGGGCAGATCTGCGAACACGGAATCGCCACATGGCACAGCAAACGCAGAGGGCAGAGCCCTCACCCGGGGGATGACTTCAGGGGGCCCAGCCGCCTCTGGCACGGCCGCTGCTCAGGGGTGGCCTGCGGGCCAGGGCCTGCTCCGGCCCCACGGGCCCGGGACTTGCTCCCAGTGATCTGTGTGACACTGAAGTCCGACATGGCTCCCGGGTGGGCACAGAGGAAGTGGGGACAGTGCGTGTAAAGGGACTGTCCTGGGTGCGGGTCCCCTGGCAGCATCCTGAGAGGGCGGGGAGCCACTGACAACAGGGTGCTGCCTGGCGCCTAGGCCCCCGTGAGTGGGGGCCGGTGGTCTCTGCTGCCAGAGACGGCCTCGGGCCCAGGGCTGCTGGTGCGAGCCAGTGGGTTGGTGTGCACGGGGCGGTGAAGGCCAGGTGACATAGGTGGGCGTCGGGGACCGAGGCAGGGCTGGGCACTGCCGGCTGGGCCCCGGGACGCAGCTGCTCAGCGGGGGACAGCGCAGGGCGTGGTGTGAAGCCTGGTCCAGGGGCCGGTCAGGAAGGGCCCGCAGGGAGGTGTGCCCAGCAAGCACGCGGCTCTGCGGGCCGTGACATGCGAGTCAGCCTCGGAGTGTCCCGGCCTCAGCGAGGACTCGGTCTGCAGACCACCGTGGGGGGCGAGGCCTGGGGCAGGCGGGGCAGGGTCGGCACGGACACTGGCCAGCGGTTCTGGTCCAGCTTGGCCAGTTCTCGTCCAGCTCGGCCGGTTCTCAGGTGGCTGTGGGAGACACAAAGCATCACGCCCTCTCCACCTTTTCTTGCTGATGACGGTGATCTGTCCAAGGTGACGTCCAGTGACGGCCAGTGCCACCTCGCGGGCAGCAGGGCCCGGGTGTGAATTCAGCAGGGCCGTGCGCGCACAGTCCCCACCGTCCTCAGGGACACCTGCTGTCACTCGCTTCTAAGACAACAGCTTTGCTGAGGGCACGAGCCGCTGTTCAAATGAATAATTTTCTTTTCGATCAAATAAATCTTTACTCCCTACAAAGGCGCGCACTAACTTGCCCTGCTCAGATTCGGGAGTCACATTTTAGGGTCATTGTGACGTCCCACATAACAGAGTTCTCGGTTGCTGCCAACCCCACTCACATCACAGTGCGGCCGCTGTTTCTTTTAGCCCAAAGGAGCAGGAAGTTTTCTGTAAGCCAGAGGACGCACGGCTTCTGTTTGAACCCTTCCGAGATTAGAAGAGAAGTCAGTGTTAGGCATGGAAGAAATCACCTGCTGTGTCACGCCGACGTCCTAACCCTCGCTTACTGCCGCCCGGCCGACGAGTGTCTACAGGGCCGCTGCGCCCGATCCGCTTTCGGCCCTGAAGCCTGCGGAAAGCCTCGTTCTGGGTGCTCCATTCCTTGCGTTATAAAGTTTTGCTGTTGCTCAAAGGACTTTCCGAGCCCAGCCGTGTGCCCCGTGGTCTCGGGGGCACCGAGGCGTCTCCCACTGCGTCTCGCTGCCCGTTCTCGCCGCGGCTTCTCGTCTGTGCGGCGAGCTGTCCTCCGCTCCCACGGCTGGGAGGCTCTGAGACTGGCTGCTGTGATGACCAGCTTTGTATGTGCACGGACAGTAGGATGTTCCTAGCCTCCGGCTCACGCCGGTTAACCAGAGGACGTCCCCTGGGAGATTCAGAGTGGTGCAGGTGTCTGTGTGGCAGACGGCGCCCGGGCCCGGCCCCGGCCCCCTGCCCAGCACAGCCTGAGGTGTGGGGTTTGCTCTTTGCGGTACTTGTAACACTCATGGCCTTAAACTTGGCGGGGGATGGTTCCCTGTCTTTGTCACCGAAGTGAGCCGGTCGCTCCCAGAGGCAGTGATGGCGCGAGAGCTCCGTGTGCGGCGTGACTCAGCCAGCCATGTGGTCAGGCAGGCGCGGCTTCTCCCGCACTCAGTGGACTGACCAGTGAGTCAGCAAGTGCCCAGGCAAACATCGTAGGGTGACAGGGAAAATGGCACGTGGCGGTAATCGTGAACAAAGGGCTTTTTTACCGTTCGCGGTCGCAAACTGAAGGCGGCGCTCTGAGTCGGGGATGGAGCGCGGTTTGGTAGTGACCCCTTCTGCAGGCGGATAGCGTCTGCCTAAGCAGAACTGTCGCTGAGGCATCTCTCCTCAGTCTGACTTTTGGGGTCCTTGTGTTTCCTGTTAGATTAGAACTCCTTGCAAGGACACGCAGGGCGGGCTCCTGGGACCGAGCCAAACGCCGGTGACCGTGTGGTGCCGTGGGCCCCTTGGTCAGCTCGGGGCCTGCTGTGGGCTGGCAGTCAGTGGGGGAGGGGTGGGATGAGGTCACCCAGGCGGACACCGCAGACTCTTCCCGTCTGTCACCGAGAATCGCCAGCGGCCAGTTATCTCTTCGCAAAATGGCATTCATCGTGGCCGCATGGCAGGTGCTCCAATTCGGGTCTGTGGCGGGGCTGCCGTGCCTGTAGGTGCAGCAAGATGCCCCACTCCGCGGGGGGCTGTGTGGGAGCCACCATCGTCCCCGCATCACCCACCGCTCCGAGCCTGCGGGGCAGTTCCAAGCAGGCTGGGGTCCTGCCCACCCGACGTGCCGGGCAGGGCCTGACTGCTCTTTCTGAACGTCGGTCTGGACTGCTGGAAGCTTAAAAGGCTTTTTTTATTTAAAACTAATCTTAATGAAAAAAATATTAGGAGCCCTTGTTTTGGCTATTTTGAACCAAGTTGCTCCTTTCGGGAACACGGACAGCTCCAAAGTAGAAGAGGAAAAATGTGGCACTCTCCGGCGCTCGCGGAGGGAACACCGCGTTTTCCGGTGCGACCGGAGGCGGCTGCCGCTCTGATGGGGAGAGGTGGGGGCGCGCAGTCCGGCCGGTCTGCAGACCAGATACGCCCTGGAACAGATGCCTAGAAATGCCGCTTTGCGTGGGGCGGATGAGCCCAGGTCTCAGAGACAAGACGTCTCTCGACTTTCTCTGCTCGCCTGCGCCCCGCCCCTGGGAGCCTGTCCCCCGTGAGCGAGGACACTCGCCTCGGAGCACTCGTGGGCGTGAGCACAGGCATGGGAAGTCCTGAGCCGTGCCCGGCGCAAGCTCCCAGCTCACCGCGGTGCCACCTGGGGCCAGACTGGCCGCTCACCTCGCCTCGGGCGTCCGGTCACACTCTGCTGGGGGTTGGTGGCTGTGCTGTCTGCTCGCTGGCGTCCGCAGGGTCCTGGAGTGCCAGCTGCTCAGCACTTGGAGGGCACGCACTATCAAAACGTTGCCCCCGCTGACACCCCTTTAGGACATGGAGTCCCTTGTGCGGTCAGAAGCCACCGTCCCCAGGCATGTCCCTGGGCGTGGGATGGAGGGAAACGTGGACTTTGGGGGCACCTCGAGGTCAGTTATCTGGAAAAGGGGGTGCACGGTGTGCAGGCCACGAACCACCGCCTCTGCCCCTGGCAGTGGACACCCACAAATGAACGAAAACAACGCTGCGTTATAGCCCCATCGCGTTCAAACAACAAAAAATGCCAGCTCGTGTGGGAAGAGCAGATAGGCATCTGCGTTGAGGGGAAGGTCTGCTCGGCCTCTCTGCCCCAAGGTCGTGACCCAGGATCCGCCTCCAGCAGGCTCGCCCACGGCTGTCGCCTTCAGGAAGCTCCGCCGCCCAGGCCTGCAGTTTGAGTGAGAGATTGGAGGACGGACGAGGTTTTCCAGCCTCGGTGTCCCCCCGACACCGATGGCTCCCTGTAACCTGGCAGTCAGCCCTGGGCCCGGCAAGGTCCGGTTCCGGTTCCGCGAGCAGCCTCTGCGAAGTCCTGCAGAGAGAACGATGGCTTTCGAGAGCCTCGCGGCCCAAGACCCCTCCGCACGCAGAGCGAGATCCTTCTGCGGAGCGGGAACAGCGCGTCGGCGTGTTCCCAGGTGCTTTTAGGTGGCAGGAAGTCATCGGAGGTCCTCACAAAGTCCGCCCCCGCGTCCCTCGATGCGCGGCTCTGAGCATGGAGTCCACGGCCTCCGCAGTCTAGGCTGCTGCACCTGCCACAGCGGGGGGTGGCCCCGCCCGTGCCAGCTTCAGAGAGAGTCGTGAACTCAGCTCTGTCATTGCCATCAGAGGAGGCGATGCCATCGTGCGATTACTTGTCTGCGTTTGGATCCTTGGTACACGGTATGCCTCAGCTCTCTGCTCTCCTTGTTTGTATGCTAAGTAACTGTCAGAGCCATCGAATAGTGGCTATTGCCATTGAAGGGCTTAGAGAGAGTTTGCGGGTCAGGGTAAGGTTTGCACGTAGACCAAGCCGCCTCGGATGACACCTCTTCCCACTTCTTAGGGGGATTTCCATGCGCGCTGCTCCTCTGGGGCCCTCCCCAGATAGCGTAGGCTCCGGCTTGGAAAAGTCTGTTTGGAGCTCAGCAGTGCCCCCTTGGAGGAACATCTCGGTGCCATTTGTTACGTAGCTGGTGAGGGCCAGAGGGGCCGTGGCCCGCGCTCCCTGCCACACCCCCCTGCCCGTGCCTTCGCACCTCGCCCTGCACATACCCCGTCAGCGACGCCAAGTCAGTCAAATGGGAGAAATGGCACGGCTCCCAGTGAGTCCCCCAGAAGGGCGCTCAGGCCATCGGTGGCTCCTCGGCACCTGCAGGCGTGAGAGCACCCGAGTGTCTGGGGGACCAGGGCAGGAGGCCCAGGCGGGTGCCCCGAACTTGCTCCCCGAGCCGAGGTCGCTCACTGGTGTAGAAAACCATCAGCTCTTACAAGTAATGCCCGAAGACGCCTGTGTGTGTCCTCCCAGTGGCAGGGTTGTCGGCACCCATGGGCCTTTTAAGCAAACCCAGGAAATGGGTGTTAAAGCGGCCTGGCGACTCAGCAGGGGCTGGAAACTCGTTGTTGAATAACTTGGTGTATTCGAGAGGCTGTTCATGGTGCTTCTGTGTCTGTAGCCGGAACACACTGCCACGTTCTGTACACCTGAGCCGGTCTTGCAAGCCGCCGTTTTGTACTTTCGCACGCACGTGCCGACGTAGGGGAAATGTTCTCGCTTCACTCTGAGAGGCCGTTTCGACCGTTTCACTGCACGCTGAAGAGTGCAGCCAAGCCACTGTCCCCTTTCCGCTCCTCCCCCCGAAGTCTGGATCGGCCCCTTCCCAGGGTAGAATCACTTCTGGTGCCAACCCGTCCAGCGGCCAGGGCGCCTCGCCCGGCTCAGCAGGCAGCTGCAGCCCTGGCATTGGCGTAGCTGAGGTGAGCACAGTCGACTGCTAGGTGCCAGGGCAGTGTAGGTGGACATTAACTCAAAGGCGCTTTGTGGTTCTTCTTATCACCAAAACAAGGTGTGTGGAACCTTTTTGAACTCTGTAATCGGAAGGGGCCGAAAACATCCACGAGTAGGAATGTTGTGACCCTAAAACGCCTGAGCACCCAGCCAGTGTGGTCTCTGTCCCCAGGCATGCTGGACTACACAATTATCATGCAAAAAAAAACAAAAAAACAAAAAAACTCACAAAAAAACGCACATGTCGCGAGCCTCGCAGGGAGACATTCATACAAGAAATTTTTAAAATGCAGTTTTCTAAAAAAATCCATCCTCCCACAGGACCATGGGCCCTCTGGGTGTACTCGTCAGAATGAAACAAGCCCATTTGAAGCATCTACGTGCTGTGCCAGGTGCCCCACGAAGCACATTAGACTGACATACTTCTCATTCTGGTAGAATTTAAAGCCAAAGACAGAATTTAAAATTGCAGCCGTGGTCTCATAAAGAGAGCCCTCTGGGGGTCGGGAGAGCCACCCTCCCGCGTTCGTGGCACAAGCTCCGTGCAGTCATTTCACTGTGAGCAGACTGGACCCACGACACTCAGCCCTAAGTGTCTTCCGGCAGAGAAATTTAGAGACGCTCCAGAGCCACACACTGTAGAACAGACTGTTCTTGCACTAAGACATAAAAGTAGTTCTAGATTTTAAAGCAAGACACAAAAATAATAATAACTGTATGATGGAAAGATGGATGCAGAAATGGAAAAACAATCGGCAACGATGGATTTTATTTATTTATTTATTTAATTTTATCTTTTTTAGGTGAGGCAACCCGTGGCTGACCTCACAGATTGCAAGGACCTTGTCAGCTTCCAGTCCCTTATTTATTTACTTATTTTTTATTATCTACGCCTACAGCACCTGGTCTTCCTAGGTGGGCTCTCATCCAAGTACTCACTAGGCCCGACCCTGCTTAGCTTCCAGATCAGACGGGTTTGGGCTTGTTCAGGGGGGCGTGGCCGTAGACTAACAATGGATGTTAAAGATCAAGCTGGTTAAAATTGGTCTGTGGAACAATCTGAGAAAGAATTAAGAAAATTTTATTTACCGTAACATCGAAAAGAATAAAATACTTAGGAAGATACTTAACAACAACAACAAAAACCCCTTCAGGACTTTAATACTGAGACCTACAAAACGGCACTGAAAGAATTTTAAAATACTGGAAAAAATGGAGAGGCGTCCTGCGCTAATGGATTGGAAGACTTAGGATGGTTAAAATGTCAACACTTCCCATTATTCTATGGATGCAACTTGTATCCGGTCTTCGTCAAAACGCCAGCTGGCCTTTTTTTGCAGAAATGGACAAGCTGACCCTAAAACCCATATGGAAATGAAGGGGTGTATTTGTGGGGCATCACTCAGCCCGCCCCTCCCAGGTGTGTTTTGAAAAGGAACGAAGACATACAAACTGGACCCCACGTAAAAATTCGTACACAAATGTTCTTAGCTGCATTATTTATAACAGCCCGAAAATGGGAGCAACCACGGTGGCAGTGGTGCAGCCGTGTAACGAAGCGTTGTTCGTCCACGGAAGGGAATGACACACGGACACATACGTACCTGGAGGAACCTCGGCCATGTTAGGCTAAGCGAAGGAAGCCGGGTGCACAGAGCCACGTGCCGCAGGGGTTCCCCAAAGAGGCAAACCTACAGAGACGAAGGTGGCTCGTGTCTGCCAGGAGCCGCGGGCAGGCAGGAGCAGGGCCTGGGGTTCCTCACGGGCGGTGGAAGCTCGCAGGCCGGAGGGCGATGACCGCCAGGCAAGCAGGCCGACGGCCTCGGTCGCACGCTGGCCAGCCCACATTGCTCTGACGAGTCTTGGATTTACAGGTCTCAGTAAGTGTAGGTGCTGTCGCTCTTGCTGACTGTCACTGTAGAAGAAGCCGAAAACCTGGGCTCCTCCAGGGAGGCCTCCCAGACCAGCCTCGCGGCCGGAAGCGAGTCGGAGTTCTCGGCACGCACCTGCTGTGGCACCTTCCTCTGCTTTCTCTGAGATCTGCTAAGGCGGCAGCCAGGCCTTGCACCCCGAATTCGTGCTGAAGCCTGAACCCCACGATGGCCTTTGGAGGTGGAGCCTTTGGGAGGCGGTTAGGTCTTGGGGCCTCGTAGTGGACAGAGGAGACCAGAGAGAGATGACCGCCGTTCGCCCCATGAGGACACGGAGGGCGGGGGTCTCTGCAGACCAGGGAGGGGCTCCCCCAGGACCCTCTGGCCCCAGGCCGCCCGGCCTCCAGAGCTGTGGGAGCTGGCGGGCGTGGAGCTGGTTCCAACGTCACCCCAGACGGAAAGGTTCCCTCAGTTTAGCTTTGGGAGGTTCGCTGCCCGCGTGGAGAGAGAGCTGGTGTTGTGGGCTGGCTTCGTCTCCTGCCGTGATGCCAAGCTCGTTTCTCAGTGCTGACAGGTCTTCAGCGGATTTCCCAGGATTTCGTTACAGGTAAGTTCTCCTCACCTGCACGTAGAGACAGTTTCACCTCCTCCTTGTCAACCGCATCCCTTTTCTCTCTTCTTCTGGCCCAACTGCCCTGGCCGGAGCGAGAGCGGAGCTGGCTGGAACCGGGCCAGGCGTCCTGGCGCCGTCCCTGGCCTCAGGTGGCGTCTGCCTTCGCTGTCACGCACGGCGTTCGCTGCCGCGTTCCCGGACAAGGAAGCTCCTTTCTCCCTCTCGTGTGCAGAGTGATTTTTATCACGAAAGCGCTGGATTTCGTCAAATACTTTTTCTGCATCCATGGAGAGGATAGTGCTTTTTTCCTTTACTAATACGGCGTATTACAGTGAATGATTTGTTTGCCAAATAACGCTGTGTTCCTTCTTATAGGTTACTGTGATTGGTTTGCTAGTGTTTACAGAAGAGTTTTGCGTCCATATTCATAATGGATCGGTTTGTGGCTTTGTTTTCTTGTGGTGTCTCTGTCTTGTTTTGGTATCAGACCAGTGCTGGCCTCCCACAATGGCTGGGACATGATCTCTCCACGTCTTTGTGCTATAAGTAAAACACAAATATTTGATTATTCTGCGATTCGGAATGTCCTCTCCTTGGTATAGATCATGATGGCCCATATACACTAAAGACACGCGCAAGAACATTAGTGGCGGTATTATTTGTTACAGCCCCAGACATTCTCCAACTAGAGGAAATACCCGTGTTCATAAAATGGAATACTACACAGCAGTGAAAAAGGCTGGACCACAGCTGTATGCAACAATGCGGATTATTTGCACAAACCGCATTGAAAGGAATTCGTCACAAAGAGTATGTGATTTCACTAACACGGAGTTTAAAATGGTCCAGATTGACCCCGGTGTGGGAAATGAGGAGGATGGTGGCCACGCGGTCCCGTGGAGGTGTCTGGACGGGCTCAGACGATGGGAGTGAAAGTTTATTTTCTGATCCAGGCACGTTCGTTTAGTAAGGTCTGAGTGTCCGCTTGCCCTCCACCTTTTCTGTTCCCTGTAGCTGTATAACAAACCTTCCCAGATTCAGTGGCTCAAAATGAGAACAGTCATTTCTTTTTCTGAGTCTGTAGTTTGGGCCAGGCCTGCTGCTGGTCTGGCCGTCAGCCGGGCTGCGGGCTGGACCTGCAGGTGGCCTTTCCCTGCGGCTTCTCCACGCCGTGGTGGCTGGCTTTCAAGACAAAGCTCTCTGAGGACAGGCAGACACGATGGCACCTCATGATCTGCCGACTTAACGTCACCCCCACCGTGCTCCGGCAGTTGAGTAGTGAGCCCACCCAGATCCAAGGGGCAAGGCCCAGGGGACGACGCGGTGACCCTGCCGGGGAGTTCCGTGGCTCTCTCTGGACACTGTGACCCGCAGCAGGCGTCACAGTCTAAAAGACGCCACGGTCAAGAAGTGCTGTGTTAAAGAGATGTAAAGCAGCAGCCTCCGGTGGCCGCTTGGAGCCGAGGGTTTCCGCGTGACAGGCGGTCGTCTGAGGTCTGTGCAGGGACCTTTGTGTAGAATGGAGTCATCAGCGTGCACGTCAGCTCACACCTCTGTCTGTTAATAACTCGTCGGGCGTCCAGGGTTTGGCAGGTCCTGGGCATAGAGTGAGAGGAAGGTCCTTGCTCTTGAGGACCTCGAGGGTAAGACACGCTGCGATGCTGCTGTTTGGCTTGGGGGCGAGCGGGGTGACGCGGGGGCAGGCCTCCATGGCCAGGCGCCCGCCGCTCCCCCGGGCCGCGTGCTCCCCGGCGTCCGGTACGAGGCTGCCCCCCGCCGCCCCGCAGATCCCGTCTTCGCTGCCGCGCGCTGGCCGCCGAGCCACGGTGGCCCCGTGGCTGCGGCTGCCCCGGCGGGCAGGCGGGAACTGGGGCAGCGGCCGCGGTCCCCGAACGGAGCTGTGCCCTACTAATGCGGCCTCTGTCGGGGGAAAGCTATGTTTAACTCGCTCCGTTTTAATTGCTCCAATGTAGTTCTGTGAGCATTGAAATTTAATCTCACAGGAGCCTTCTCTTTTTATAGATCCCAGGCCTTTCTCGGGTGAAAAGAAAATGCGTTTACCTCATTTCAGCAAAGAACAAACACTCCATTATGCAAAGGAATATTAACAGGAAATGGATTTTGAAATGATGCCGGTTCCCACAGGCACGAGCCCGAGGAGGGACCGCGGGGTCCGCCGGGTCAGCGCCCTCCCCACTGAGCACGGTGCCCACGGGGCGCGGGGCGCATCGCTGCAGCAGGGGACGAGGCGCCCGGCGGCCACCCCAGCGCGGGCCTCGCCTCCCGCCAGCACCCCCCGCCGGCACCCCAGCTTCTCACAGCTTCTCCTCGGTTCCTCCTCCTAGATCTGAAAGTGGAAACTCATCTTAAGACGGATCAGGAGAGCACAGCTCTCCTGGCCGCCTCCCCGAGGGCGACGTCCCCACGTCCCTCGGCCGTGCCGTGTGTGTTTGGACTCTCCTGTCACCGTGCCACGGACGGACGGGCATGCGCTGCTGGACCCACCCTGTGCCGCGGGGCTGGGCGGCTGCTCCGCTCCCATGGTGGCCCTCAGCCGGGTGTCCTGGACAGGAGCCTGGGGGGTGACGATTGTGCCCGAAGTCACAGGCATGCTGGGCCCGTGCGGTCACCTCGGGTGTCCCCGCTGCTCTGCAGCCCCCGCGGGGGTGGGCAGCATGCACCGGCTGCTGATGGGAGGGCGGACATCGCCTCCACCTGCAGCACCCCACATGGGTGCCACCAGAGTCCCCTGGCGGGCGTGTGGCAGCTCAGGTTCGTGCTTCCCACCCGGGCTTCAGATCCGGCACGTCGGACAGGAGGCCCAGGAACCGTCATTTTGGCGAGTCCCATGCGGCTGGCCCGAGGGCGCGTGGAGAAGCTCTGATGCTGGAAGGTGACAGTCCCCGGGGCTTGCCATGGGACGCTACAGTCAGCGCAGCCCCATGGGGACAGCGGGAACGTCAGGAAGCACCGCCTCCTCCAGGAAGCCCGTCGGTATAGCAAGGACCCCTGTGCCCCTGCGCCACCCTCCATGTCCCCCACGAGACCCTGTAGCCCACCGAGCTGCTCTCCGTCCCTGCACCCATCACAGTGTGAGTGAGAAGTATTTTTCTGCCTTCCCCCGTCAGGCTGGGGCGCTCTGGAGGGCAGAGGCGACGATGTCCCTCTTTACCCCGACACCCGGAGAAGGTCTGACATTCGGCACAAACTCGATCATTTCAGAACGAATGGAGGGATAACCGTGCTGTGGTGATTACACTCGTAGGTAACGAAAAGCTGTGGAAATGGCTGCTGTGTCTTTGGTGACATAAATATTCAAAAAAGATTTGAAAGGTGTGGGCCGAAATGAAAGAGATAAGGCATCGTAGAGAAAATGCCAGACTGTAAATTTAGACCCCGAAGGCATGCAGTCTCTGTCGAGGGTGCTGTGAACGTCCATCCGCGGGCGTCCGTGAAACCTTGGCTCAGCGTGAGTCCGCGGACAAGGTCGCTGCCAGCGCGGCCCGGACCCGCCTCGCCCCCACCTCGTTGGTCTGCGGCAGCCGCAGCGCTGGTTTGACCACAGCCGTCCCCACCCCCGTGCCGCCTCCGCCGGGCTCGCCGCGAATTTGTCTGCAGGAAGATCTCATTGAGTTTTCTTTTTTAATTTAAGAGCTGCAAACTTTCAATGCAGCTCCCTTTTCTTTCAGCAGCTGGGAGGAAGTGGGAGCCAGCTCCTCGTTCCAGGGCTCACTATGGAAAACGGGCCCCGTCGTTGGCGCCTCTTCCCACCCATGCCCGACGCTTCAAGACGGATCTTCAAGTTCGTAAATGTGGTCTGAGTTCAGGCAAGGGGGTTGTTGCGGGAAATAATGCTTTAAAGGAGAACCGTTTTTTTTTTTTTGCCGGCTATCAATATAGAGCCAACTAATTACCTATTAGAAAAAACAAAAACATGATCAATATTTAAGGGAATATTGGAATTTAAATAACTGACATTTCAACTTGGGAGAAAAAGGTTTTAGTTTCAGAGAAAAAATTAAAAATGCAGTAAGATGTGGGAAGATTTAGCCGGTCACCCCCACCCCCACCTCGACGCGGACCGGACGACGGAGCAGTTGCCGCGGAGACGGCGACGCCACTGCCCTCACATTTCTCCGGCCACCCGTCCTGGTCTCTTGCCAGGCTCTTGCCGATGAGCCACGCGCCGTCCCTGTGTGGAGCCGTCCCCAGGGCCCCGCCCCGGGCCGAGTCCCGTCTGTGATCCTTTCACGAGACCCTTTCCGTCTGGGCTTCCGATGACCCGGTGTCTGTGGCGGGGCCGGGGCCACCCCAGATTCGACCCCCACGTGTCTAGCTGTTTGCTCGATTCTGCTTCAATGTCCTTCATTCCCTCAAACTTCGATTTCCCGAACGGGACGCTTCGCCTTCCTTTCCAGCCACGCCAAAGCCCGACTGTCCTCTCGAGCCCTGAAACGTAACTTGGCATTGGCTTTGAATGCTCCAGTTTCCCACCCACACCCTACCAGGGCCCCTTTCAAAGACCACCCTTCCCTTTCGGTCCCAGGCCCTCCTGCTAGACGCCAGCGCCCTCTGTGTCCTGCGGGTCCGCTCGCTCCCGCAGACCCCGAGGGACAGCACGCAGTAGCCAGCAAGGGCGGGAGGGGACAGACCGAAGGCTGTGGTGGACAGGGCAGCCGAGCTCCGTCCCGTGGGTGCAGGTGGCCGCAGAGGGGCCGGGCCTCGGCGCGGGGACCCTCCGGCCTCAGGTGGCTTGCCCTCCACCCCTCCCCGTCCTGCGGCGTCGGCTTGCGCCCGCACCGTCGCGTGGCTCCCGGTGCTGCAGCTAGTGGAGGCTTCGAGTCCAGGGAAGAGCGAGTCCCTCCCAGCCGCCTCCACTCACACCTGGGCGTCGGCCACGGCGCCTCGTTCACCTCGTTCGCTCCGGGACCTGGGGTTGAAAGGTCCCCGCGTGCGCCAGCTCGACCGATGTCCACCAGGGGCCACAGGGGGTCCTTAGACACCCCAGCCCTCGCGGGGACCCCAAACTCGAAACCCAGAGCCCCTCTTCCTGGCAGCTGCTGTGCAGAAAATGCGGGTTCTGATTGCCATGTCCGGTCGGATTCGTCCCTTGGACCGATGTGGTCAGGCTGGTTGTTCTGTGTTCTCGGTCCACGGCCCACCTGCTAGTGCTGGCTTCGGCCACCGTGCTGGCCCTTTGTCCCTCCACCTGTGCCGGCCGAGCTGTTCTCCCCAGGCTGCGGGTCTGGCATGGCCGTGCGCCCCGACGACCACGTGTCCGGTCTGCCTACAGCCGCTGCAGGCCAGCTCGCGACATGGCGGCCCCGGCGCCCGTTCCGGCCCTGCCCGGCCTCAGCCTGCTCTCGCGTACATCCGGGCCCTCGTGCGCCGATGGCCAACGGCATGAGCATCTGATGCTGTCGGGTTCCTCGAAGCTCTGCGAAATGTTTCCAGACGTTTCGGAATCATTCAGGTAGCTGTCTCGTCAAGTTTCAGTTCAGTTCTACGGCTCGTTAGCGAATGAGCCATTTTCTTCAATGAAGGGCCCCGGCTCTCTGACAACTTTATGGAAATGGAATGTGTAGTTCATTTGGACTTTTCTTGCTGCTACTGAGGGAACAACACTTTCCAACCACACTCTTTATAAAATAATACCTTATTTTTCTTTATTCTACAGTCAGTTATAGGTAAACATATATTTTAAAAATCCGATGACTAAAAATATCGGCTTTTAAACATTTAGTTAACGTGTACGGAGATCAGAAACAAGACTTTCAGAGATCGTCGCATTCGTTCGTTTTTCCTGAGAGGTAAAGCTGTAGCTGGGTGTCCTACTGGCCTCGAGTGTAACCCTCCCGAGGCCCAGCCCATTCTTTCCTCCTGACTGACTATGGCAATAAAGAGGGTCCTTTCCCCTAAAAAGGTCAGGACACAGTTAACTTAGAAACTCTCCAGCACATAGGAGACGCACTTCAGCTTACTGAAATTCGGGATAGAAAGATGCGTCAGGAACGGCGTTATCGGGTGACTCCTTCCTTCTGCCGCCACAGGCTTCGCAGCCCCCACTGGGGCCGCCGCCCCCGCCGGCGTGCAGAGTAGCAGAGGGAGCAGAAGAGCGAGGACCTGTCACTTGTCAACGAAGTGTGCGCTTCCTTCGCTGACACAGGGAAGCTGGCTGTCACGGAGGAGCCCGGCTGGCTTTCTATCGCATAACATGAGAACGATTAGTCTGAAGTGCGTCCGCCTTTGCCTCCCGAGCTGCTGCCGCCGCGTGGGAATTTTTAAAGCACACAGAGGCCGTCTCATCAGCACCCCGTTGCCATGGCGACGGTGTCCCTGCCACGGCAGTTCGTGGCGATGCTTGCCATCCTGTCATTTAGGAAGACCAGACCTTTACGCTTGCAACTGTGGGGTGGGGGAGAAGGATGTTCTCGAGTCTCACTGCAAGGCGAACGATATCTCATTTGAATTGGGATGGATTACTTTTTCCCTAAGGGACAGTTTTTATTAACTGAAATTTTTCATAAAAAGTTAGTTCTGATGATATTAGGTAATTATGCAGGGATGTTTTGTTGAGCTTTAAAATATTTCTGATTTAAAATTGTCGAGTCAATTTTTTGTTTTTCCTAAAAAAAAAAAATAGATTAATATGTTTAATCTTAATTCAATAATAGAAATTGCATTTGTTTTTCTGGTTAAAAATAGAGATCTCCTCGTGTTTCACGACTCTCCAGTTAGCACAGGTCGCCGTTTGAAGGACACATCCCTACTGCCACCTGTCGCAGGGACCGACGGGCCACAGTCACCGGCGGCTTTGCAGGACGTGGTCTCTGCAAGCAGGCAGGCCGCGCGTGGCGTCTCTTTCTGACCTGACATTTCTTCACCCGCAGTGACACGACCCCTGTGAAGCGTGGCCTGTTTTACGTTCCGACACACGCACCTGCTTAAACACATGTGTAAACTCCCGACGAGGTCTAGGCTGCTCGCCTCGTGCTGCGTGGGGCCGGCCGTAGCTCAGGCTGGTCTCCGCCTCGGCACCTGATCGGCGGAGTTCGCAGAGGCGGCAGGAATCGGTACAAGGGACCCCTCTCACGAAGGACAGACGCGCGTGATGTTTTAAAGCCATCCGCTCGGTTACGAACGTATCGCCGCAAGAACCTAGAAATACTGATCGATCTGTGCGTATCTACGTAGCATCTACCTGTTATCTGTCCGTCTGCCTCTCCAGCATCTCTCTCCCAGAGTCTCGTAGCTCAGAACGTTCAGGAGCATTTCCTTCCAGGTGCTTCTCTCGTGCACGGCGACCGCCATCTGTGCTCGACATCGGCCCATCTCTGCCTTGCCTGTCGCGCACCCACGTCAGTAAAATAAAAACGCGCTGCGCCCGCCGTCCACGCGGCTCCTCGGGATTTCCGGGGGGGCATCTCTTGCCACACGCCTTTCTCCTGGAAACAGCCCCTGGGTTTTGAAGCGCAGCGTGGCGAGTCCGTGGACCCCTACTTCGTCTTCCCGCCCACGTCGGCCGAGCCCCTTTCCAGCTGCCCTGGGCGCGAGGGGCCTCGGCGGCGGTGGCCGGGCGACCACCATCCTCAGCGAGGTGCCCGCCCGGGTCCGGACCCGCCTCCGCCTCAGTCTCTCCCGTTCTGTCTTTCTGGCCCTTAGACTCTCGCGATCTCTTTTCCTTCCCTACCTCATATCGACAGAAATTGCTCTGAAATCTTAGAACTCCACTGTCTCCTCCACGGAAGTATTAATGACACACAAAAAAGTAGGATTTCTAGACGAAGAGCTGATGTCGGCACAGAGGGAGGCACATCTCTCTCCCTGTGGCCACCCGTGTCTTCCCCGTGGGCGTGGCGTCTTCGCTGGGCTCTGCGGGGCGACGGTGCCTTAGCAGTGGAGCCCACACGCGACCGGAGGCGTCCGATGCGAGTCGGCCTGGCCAGGTGCCACCCCCGCCCTGCAGCCGGCTTCACGGGCACCATGCTCCCCGCCGCAGCTGCCCACGCGGCCTCCCGCCGGACTCGGCAGACGCGGCCCAGCGGCGAGGAGCTGGACGTTTCCAGTTCGAGCACCACGGCCCGTGCTCACCGCAGGAACGTGGGGCGCCGGGAGGGTGGCTGAGCGTGTCCCCCGAGGAGACAGGCCCGTGGCCCTGCGGAGCTGCCCTCGTTCTGGGGGGTCCGGGGGGCCCACGGCGCTCTACGCCGAAGGCCGAGTGGGCCACCGCCTGCCTCCTCAGCCCTCCCGCGGGCGGAGCCCTCGCGTGTGTCGGGGCCACAGGCTTCACGAGACGGGACTCGAAAGTGCCGGCCTTCCAGCCCGTCGCAGGGGGCCGTCCTCCGGGGCGCCCACATTTCCGGGACGCCCACATTCCCGGGACGCCGCATGCTCCCTTTCCTCGCTGTCTGCATCTCGGCGCTGAGAGAGCTGTGAGCCTCTGACCGCCACAGGCAGGGGCGGGCGCTGTCCTCACTGCGTGCCGTGCCGGCTGCATGGGAGGCTGGCTGGGCGTCTCCACTGCTGGTCTGATCGCAGGCACTGTTGCCTCTTCGTTAATGGTGTTTGGAGAGCCGTGAAAAGAAATGTAACAGGACGCAGCGATTTTCATGCGCTTCCTTCGAAGGGGTATAATTGCCACAAATATTGCCTCGGTCTCCTGCTGAGACAATCAGAGCCTAACTGCACATCGGACAGAATGCAGGTTAGAGAAAACAGAAGTCTTAAGCCAGCTTACGTTCCTGTCCTCAGCACAGCGGTCCCCAGCCTCGGTGGCGCCAGGGGCTGGTGCTCCCGTGAGCACCTAATGCCTGAGGACCGGAGCGGAGCTGAGGGGCGATGCCGGAGCTGGGAGCTGCGGATACAGATGAGGCTTCGCTGGCTCGCCCTCCGCCCGCCTGCGGCCGTGCGGCTCGGTTCCTGACAGCCCCGGACTGGCACCGGCCCACGGCCTGCGGGCTGGGGACCCCGGCTCTAATAGGACTTTAAAACGTGTGTTTAGTTGGACCTGTCAACCTTCCACTGAGCAAAAAGCGATATTATTTAAGCGAGAACAAGTTTGCTCTGGAGCTGTAGAAGAATCGCCCTCTGGGACGGGCAAACTACGGTGGACGGTGGGTGAGTCTGGGGACAGTGGGGGCCCCCGCTTCTTAGGCCTAGGAGGAAATCCAGGCCTTTTGAATCAACGTTCAAAGGAGGCGGATGAGAGACCAGGGTCCTGGTGGCTTCTCCCTGGCTGCAGGTGGCAGACGGTGCTGCTTTTGGGCGCCCTGGCCCCTCCTGCTGCTGGCCGAGCGGGGCCCGTGGGTGCTCCCTTCTGGCCCAGCTCACCCTGTTGCTGCTTATCCCAGGCTCCACGTGCTCTCCAGTGATGGGTCCCATTTGTTTGGAATTTAGGGAAGCGTTGAGAGTAAGTTGGTCTTTCCTCCACGTCATTCCTGCCTCTGGGTTTCTGGCCTGTGCACGTGGCACAGACATCCTCAGCCCAGACTCGATCACGCCGGAACGAACTGCTCTCTCCCGCCTCCCTGCTGGGCACCGGGGATCCGGCAGCACCCACGTCTCTCGCATCTGCTGTGTCGTTTCACGGGCAAGGACTCCCCAAGACGAATCTGTTAGGGCCAAGACATCCACGCTGTGTGCACCGCACAGGTTCACTATTAATTAGATACATCATAATCTTTAAAATGACTCATGCAAGTGTTTGCTTTTCCGGATTTTTTTAAGCCTTTTCTGACTAGTAGAACCTTTTTTTTTTTTTTTTTGCAATAGATTAGGCATCCGATGCACGAAAGTTTAGTTAATCTCTTTGACAGTGGGTTGTTTTTTTTTTGTCCACGATGCAAAAAACTCCTTTATCTGGAGAAGCCAAGAGGTGAAGTAGACGTGTGAGGACTGGGGCGTGACGGCAGGCCATGAGGACTGAGGAGTGACGGCAGCCGCAGGGGACGTGGGCCGAGCTGGCCGTGCCCTGGGCGGGCCAGCCCTGCCCCGTGCTCAGTCTTGTGGGACAAGCCGGAATTCGGCATGGAAGGTCCCAGTCGAAAGCCTGTCGTGGGCTCCGAAGCTGGCTGCGAGAGGCCCGGACTGCACCATGCACGTTCCTGGTGAACGTTTACGGGGTAATAAACGTGGCGAAGGTTTGGCCTCCACAGAATGAAAGCTAATTATGCCCTAGATCTACAGTGATAGCAACTGTTGTATTTGAAACTAAAAGTGTTAGTTATGAATGAGTCATGTAATTTTATATACCTTTTATCAGTACTTAAACGCTTTGTATATGTATCTCCAATTATCCACTCATCCACGTGTCCATCCACCCATCCATCCACCCACCCAACATCCATCCACCCACCCACCCAATATCCATCCACCCACCACCCAACATCCACCCATCCATACACATATACCTGTTAGGTGTAGTTGTAAGTAAGTCTGGAGCTTGCAGACTGAGGCCTAAATCTGAACTCTGCCGGCTGATTAATGAAGTGTCCTTGGGAGGTTATCTAACCTCTCGCGCTGGAAGATGCGGCTAGGGACCATTGCTGGAGCAGGGGGCTGTTCCGGGGACAGGTCTGGCTTTGCTGTGTCTGTGGTACCGTCCCTTCCTCAGCTTCTCCATGCCAAAGAGCGAAAACGTGCCGTCGTCGACCCTGCTCCCCCAGCCATGAGGACAGGGCCCTGTGGGCACATGGTGCAGGGGGAAACGTTAGGGTGTGACAAGGACAGCTTTGTCACAAAGCTCTCAGCCCTCAGAGCTTCTGTGACACCACTTGCTCGGCTGTTTTAAAAATAAGGCGCACATCTATACATATATATTTTTTCAGATAGTGGTTACAGACTGCTTATGTAGACATGTCTTTCTTTAAACAAGTCAATCTCTCTCTCAATTGTCTATTTCACAAAATAAAAATAAAATCTTTTAAATTATGTTACAAAAGAATTGAAAGTAATGTTGCTTTAAATAGCAGGTTTTCAATGTGTTTAAAGTACGAATCAATTTTTGAAAAATTGATTTACACACAACTTTGCAGGAACAAATCTATTACACAGAAGCTATCGCAGGACTCCATCTGATGCCGTAACGAATGTGGAGCCAGGTGCCTGTCTAACGGCAAAGTAGTCGTGACCCCCACCCCAGTTCCCCCAAAGCTTTGTTTAGCCTTCTGAACTGGTGTCCGAACTGCATAAGCATCGCACGGAAATTCCGTAATGGTGACGCTACAGCCCAGATGTGGAATCAAATGTTTTGAAAGAGAGGCTATTAGTCTACTTACCGATTGCCTGTCAGTAAAAATCAATTGACGATTTTCCAAAGCAAAAGCGAACGTAAAGGTCCACGTTAGTAAAGGGGGTCGCTCTGCTGCACGAGGGCTGCACAGCTCATTTGTCGTTTTGCTCGTTTTTCGGTGGTCCTAAAAAAAAAAAAAAAAAAACTCAAGCCCAAAAGTGTCCAAAAGTGTCCATCAGGGGGAATTCTGACAGTCATCCCCAACGGGCCATCGAGGTCTCAGTTAGTCGCTGGCATCGCGTGCCCGTCACACGCTGTGACTGGGTAAACACCGAGGACACACGCACTCGGAGCACGTGCTCCCTGAGCTGGACCTGGCTCCGCCTGCCCAGGCGGCAGGTGTGGCTGTGCTTGGCTCACTCACACTGACCCGCAGGTAATGCTTGGACCTGGATGCCGAGTGGCCTCTTCCTCTCTCCCGCTTTGGCCAAGGGCCCCCATGGGGTGATAGGCATAAAACGCGGACGTGTGTTGAGGAGATGCTGGCTCTGTCAGCATGGACACACGCTGAGGAGCGAGCCGGTCTGCGACGCTCCCTCGTCCTGTGTGAGGAATGAGGTCGGGAGTAACTGATGGGCGGACGACGGAGGGTCGGTGGGCCTGGGGGTCCCGGGAAGACTTGCCATGTGTCGGCCGGCGGCGTGCTGGGGTGTCCCGTGCTTGGCTCCGGGGCATGTGGTGCAGGCGAGGGAGACAGAGTGCTGGGCTCGAGCCACGCGGGGCAGCTGTGTGACAGGCCAGCTGCAGAGGTGACCACGGAGCAGAGCAGTGGCCGTGGGGCTACCCCAGGGCCGAGAGAGAGGCATGGCCTGGCAGGCACCATGGCGCGGGGTCTCTGTGTGGGCGCCCGGACAAGGGTGCCAGCTGCTCTGCGGGGCGCCCTCCACGCTGGGCGGGTCGAGGTCGGTTCAGACCCGACTCGTGTTTCAACACGTGGAAATGGGTGTCCTGTTGCCTAAAACGGGGTCCTCGGGGTGCAGCTCGGGGCGGGGAGGAGGGGGTGGGGGGTTGGCGCGGGCCTGCAGGACGCCCGGGCCACGGGGAGGAACCAGAGACCTCTCGGGTGGGCGTGGCCGGACCGAGGACCCGCGATGCCCACAGACTGGCCCGAGACCAGCCGTCCGTCCGTGAGGACTTGGCGAGGCAGCAGGGCTGGCACAGGGCTGCGAGGCGAGCCGCTCCGAGCACGGGGTGGACGGCAGCATTGCAGACGGCGTTCACGCTGTCCTGGGAAGGGACGCAGCTCAGGGGCTGTCGCCCGCAGCCACTTCCCGTGCGCTCCCTGCGGCCGGTCACTCTGCCCAGTCTCAGCCCTTCTCCGGCCCGTCCCTGCTGCTCGTCCAAGTCTCCTTGGACGGCTGCCGTGGCCGCCTGTGCGGCCTCCCTGCCCCCAGCCCGTCCGCTGCGCACTGCAGCCAGGGCACTGGGAAACACAGACCGCGAAGGTCATGCCCTCTCTCAGACTCTGTCGGGAGCTCCTGGTGACCAGCTGGCGCCGCTCTGGGCTGGCCCTGCACACCTGTCTGCCTCACCACAGCGGGGTCAGTCCCCTCTCCCCTGTGGCACGTTTCTGCCCTGTGTCGCGGGCCTCGGCCTGGGGCTGCTGGTGCTGCGGCCGGGCTCGCTGGGCGGGCACTGGCTGTGGGGCCACAGACACCCCGCCACGGCCGCCGCTCAGCCCTCGGGGCTGACTGTGGCTACAGCCACAGGGGACTTTGGGAAGATGCTTACCCCTCTCAGCCCTGGAGTGCTCACGGTACCAGGGCCATGCGCCCCCCTCCCCCCCAGTTCTGCCTCTGTTGGAGTCAGGGGCAGAGTTTCAGTCTGTATGGTCAGATTTAAAATGCCAGAGCCAGAATTGAAGCATGGGAAGGGCAAGCAGGGTCCCTGGAGCAGTCAGCACCTAGGTCGTCCAGGGCCTTCGGAAGGGGCCGCTCATGGCGGGCACTGTTCCGCCAGGAATGGCCGGCGAACAGGCGACCGGCATGAAGCTGGCTCTGCGGGGCGGGCTGCCCGGAGGGGTCTGGGCACGGCCCTTTGGGCAGCCGGGCGGACAGCAGGGTGACGTCTGAGGTGCAGAGGGGTGGCCGGAGGGGGCTTCCACACATTCGAGGGCACTGCAGGGGACGTTGGCCTGTGGCGTTCCTGTGACTTTGTGAGGTCTGTCCGGGGGGGTCAGGCACCCGCGACGTGCAGGCGAGGTCCGTTCCGCTGAGACCCAGTGCCCACTGCCTGTCGCCTGCAGTCGTGGCCTGTGCCTGGCAGCTGGGTCCTCAGCCCCTCGTAGGCACCGCCCTGCGACCTCAGGTGCTCGTGGCTCATCCCATTTAGCTCAAAGAGCAGCGAAAGGCCACGTGGGCAGCGCCGCGCTTTCCTCTGCTTTTGTGAGAGGGAAAAGGGACGTTTCTTAAGTGAGAAGACATTGTTAGGACATCGCCGAATCTCCCAACAAAACGCAGAGGTCGATGGGTTTTGGAAGAAAACAAACCGAAGCCAGCGTAGCAGGGGCGGGAGGGGGCGCGGGCCCCACGGCCCAGAGCCCGGCACTGACCTCGTGCCAGCAGAGACGGTCCAGGGACACCGCGGCGCCCGGCCCCCACCCCCACCCTGGCCGGAGGGACGGGGCGCAGAACACACTGCCGGCCGCGGCTCTGAAGCCGGCGGTGAGTCACCCCGCGCTTCGCAGCTCCGGAGCCAGGAAGCGGTGCGGCCCCTCGTTCCCGGCTCATTCCGGCTTTTGTTCTGTCGCTTAAGAAGCTCGGCGGGCTGTGGCGGTGGCAGCTGCAGTCATTCTCAAGAGCAGTCTGTGCTCTTCCTGAGCAGCTGCCCCGACAGTGCCCCGCACACAGAACTCGGGGCTCAGAGCCGCCCGCCCCAGAGCGACAGCCGCGCGGGGGCCCCACGCGGGAGCGTGGACGCCGACCCGGCCTCCCGCTGGCCTCCGCTCCGCGGGCGGGTCCCCTCCACCTCCACTGGGTTCCACGCCCGAGCCCCAGACCCTTGGTCAGTCCGCGGTGGATGGAGGGACCCGACAAGGCCCCCTTTTCCGCATGCCGAAAAAGTGATATAGACATTTTACTCAAAAATGCAAATAGTAAAAAGGGGCTTTCAGCGAAGAGACTATTCCTGTCCTGCCCCGGCCTCCTGTTGTCCCATCGAGGGGCTGTCACCTTTCCCACACCCCTACGCTCAGGACAGGCCGGCCGCTGCCTCTGAAGAGCGGCGAGTGGGCTGCGCTCCTATCGCGGCCGCAGACGGGGAGCGAGTGGTCAGCGGCGCCCGGGCTCACAGCCCGCACGGCCACGTGCCAAGCTGCAGGACTCACGCTGACACGTTGTAGTTATTGACCAGAGACCCGCCTTTCGTTAAGGGTCACTCCGTTTTCCAGCCCTAGGGTTTCTGACAGACGCGCAACGACATGCACCGACCATCACAGTGTTTACGCCGAGCAGTCTGACGCCCTCGGAAGGCCCTGGGCTTCGCTCACTCATCGCTCCTCCCCCGCCGGACCCGCGGAGGCCTCTGCGCGTCCAGCGCCTCTCACGTGGTCTCTTCCGAATCGTCGCGCTGGAGCCACACAGCGCGCAGCCCCGTCGACGGGCTTCTGTGCTTAGCAACGTGCGTTTAAGGTTCCTGCGCACCTTCCCATGGCCCGGCCGGCCGTGTTTTGTCGGTCACCGTGTGGACGTGCCGCAGCTTACAGAATCATCGTTAGAACACATCTTGGTTGCTTCTAACTTTTGGCAATTGTGAATGAAGCTGCCGTATACCTATGTGGGCGGGTTTTTGTGTGGACGTGTTTTCAGCTCATTTGGATAAACACCTAGGAGCACAATCGCTGGATCGTGCAGTGTGTTTAGCTTCATAAGAATTTGCCAGACAACCAAGAGGCTGCACCGTCCGCATCCGCATCTGCATCCGCATCAGCGGTGAACGAGACCACCCCCTGCCCCACATCCTGGTCAGCGCTTGGCGTTGCTGGTGTTTCGGAATTTGGCGGCTCTAGTATTATGTCCCGCGTACAACTCCTAAATTTTCAATTGGAGAAAATTATCTCCCCCATCCCCGCAAATTGCAAGGAATTTCTATGACTCTTTGAAATACAACATGTTTCTATTTGTTGAAAATCGGTAGAACAATCTATGGCTAAGTTGTCCGCGTTCCAGCCAGCTCCTCTCTGAATGGAGGTCATTTTGCTTCTGTCAGCTACATGCTCCGAAACCAGGTTTGGTGGGATCAAAGACTGGACTTTGGCAAGCAGCCTGCTTCTGAGGCGAAGGACCACTGGGTCCCACTCGGCCAGCAGCGGTGGCTATAATGGTGCCCTCGTGGCCATGTGGTGCATCAGCTACCCAATGAGTCTTTTTTACAGAAACTGTAGCTGTAATCCAGGACAGTCCACTACATGGTGGCATGGCGGCCTGTATACTCGGGGGGCCGTTCTGTCTGAGCTTCAAGGGTTCCCCTGGTCAAGGATCCCGCACGTTGCCCTGCTGTAGACGCCTTAGCCATTGTGATCCTGAAAGGCTGGAGCTGGAGCCCGGGCTGAGATGTGCGGATGTTGTCAGTACAGGAGCTGGTCGGCCGGTACCCGGTTAAGAATGAGGGCTCTGTAGTGGTGTCGCGTGCACGTCCCGGACCCCGCCTCACCGCCTTGCGCGGGTCACCCGATCCCTTTCAGCCTCTTTTTCCCGACCCCAAGTGGACACAAAGGCTGCGGTGTCATTGGGCAGTCCCCCGATGGCCGTGTGCTTGGCAGTGTTTGATCTGCTGCAGAAAAGCCAGCTCCGACTGGGGCATTAAATGGTGAGTGTGGCCAGGGGCCCTGGTGCCAACAGCCGCGTGACCGCGTGGTGTGTGGCTGGCACCCGTCGAGGCCGGTCCGCCTCCGTCTGACCCGTGGCCTCAGCTCTCCCAGCAAGGGCATGAGAGCACAGAACAAATCCATACCCACTGCCAGAGCAAAAATCGAAACGTGGCCCCAAGGCTGGTCAGTCAGCGGGGTCACCTTCGTCCACAGGGCGAAATCAAAGCCGAAGCCACGTGCTCAGGGGCGCAGCGCCACCTGCAGTCGGCTGTGGTGACTGTGGGGCCAGGGCGCTTACAGACGCCTCTGAGGAGCGGGCCGGAGGCTGCTCACAGGGAGCACCGCTGTGGCACAGACCGAGGGGTTTGGGGCTGCGAGGCTGCGGACGCTGTAGCACCCCACCAGCCCGAGCTCACTCCTCTGGGAGGTGGCTTGTGGGCAGCGTTACCCAGGTGGGCTGTTACCCGCGTGTGCCATACACAGTCCCTCTGTGCAGGCGGGAGCGGCACATGTTGGCAGAGCTGCCACACGGCTGCGGGAGGGTGTGGGCTGCCCTTGCTGACAGCACGAGCAAGTCGTTGGGTTTTACAAATTCAGTGGCGCTCTCGGCTCGTGCCACCTGCTGACACGAGCCACACCCACACCCCCTCCCACGAGTCACACCCACGGCCCCTCTCAAGGCCCCTCTTGCAGCCTCCTCACCAGGCAACACCTCATGACACACTGACTGGCTCAGATAACGCAGCTTGATGCTGCACGAGGCACTCGGAGCGTCCCCCACACAGATGCCCTTGGAACCCAAACAGAGAGGGGCTGGCACCGTGCCCGGCGCTCATAAGCCGATTCTGTCAATCCTGGCCACACAGATCGGCGTCGACTCTTTCTGTCTAGACCACTTTCCGGGGACACGGTTTCCTACGTGGTACCATTCGAAGGGACCAGATTTGAGGCTTCCACATGGGCAGCGGGCTCAGGAAGGAGGGACCTTTATCAGGATCCTTGCTAACTATGTTGTCCGACGGGACACCCAGGCCACCGGGACCGTGTCCTTACTTGGCTTCCTGTGATCCCAACATCAAAATGCGAAACCCGGTTAGATAAACGGACTTTGTGAAGTGTTAGGACCATGAACATGTGACTCTGCGGAAACTCATTCGTCTCCCAAGGGGAGAGCCACCGGCCATCCCCACTGCCACAGCCCTGTGAGGCGGCTGTGACTCAGACAGCGTGTAAGCAGTTTGCAAAGCCGTGTTTCTCTTCGACTAGATTCTGTACTACAATGACCAGTGATGGTGGGCTCAGCCCCTGGAGGAGATGAAAAGATAGGGGGGTCGTCAGACTGGCTGCCCACCGCCCCCACGGTCTCCTAGTGTGCGCAGGTGGGGACGGCACCGGGGGGAGCTGTGGGCATGAACGGAGTACCTGGGGACACGAGGCGAAGGGACCCCTCAGCAACATCCCTCTGCTGAAAGGAGCCACACGCTGCCGCAGAGGCACGTGTGACGGATTTCGCTCATGTTTACGGCTGAGCACTATCCCCTCGTATGCACAGACCACTGTTTGTTTATCCGGCTGTCTGTCGACGGTCACCCCGGCTGCCTCCATACCTTGGCTCTTGTAAACAATGCTGCAGTGAACATAGGGGTGCGTAGATCTTTTCAAATTCGTATTTTGGATTTCTTTGGATAAATACCCAAAAGAGGGATTGCCAGGTCACGTGATAGGTCTAGTTTTAATTTTCCGAGGAGCCTCCATCCTGTTTTCCATAGCGGCTGCACCGTTTACGTTCCCGCCCGCAGAGCACGAGGGCTCCCTTTCTCCACGTGCTCGCCAGCGCCTGTTTGTGGTTTTATTGATCACAGACACTCTGACAGCTGAGGTGATGTTTCATTGTGGTGCTGATTTGCATTTCTCTGATTATTAGTAATGTTGAGCATCTTCTCATATGTCTGTTGGCCACTCATTTGGCCTCTTTGGAGAAATGTCCGCTCAGGTGCTCTGCCCGTTTTTCAATCGGAATGTTTGTTTGTTGAAGTCGTTTGAGTCGTTACATATTTGGGATACTAACCCCTTATTGGATGTGCCGTTTGAGAATGTCCTTTTCCACTCAGTGGATTGTCTTTTCATCTTGACGATGGTTTCCTTCACTGCGCAAAATCCTTTTTGTTTGATGAAGTCCTATTTGTTTATTTGTGTTTTTGCAAAGCTATAATAATCCAAACAGCATGGTGCTGACATAAAAACAGACTCATAGATCAATGGAACAAAATAGCCCAGAAATAAACCCACGCCTGTGTGGTCACTTAATCTATGACAAAGGGGTCAAGAATACACAATGGGGTAAAAGCAGCCTCTTCAATCAATGGTGCTGGGAAAACGAGACCGATATACGCAAAATCCATCCATCCGTCCGTCCGTCCATCCATCCATCCATCCACCCACCCATCCATC